>NW_005871049.1:6752771-6922310 GCF_000147115.1 Myotis lucifugus | reverse complement strand
TCACATCTTGGCATTCAGAGAAAGCCAGTAAACCAACAAGCAAGTAATTGTAGATGGTGCTAAATGGAGATTAGTGCTATCAGGAAATAATAAAACAAGATGAAGGGAGAATGAATACCAGGTTCAGGGGAGAAGGGTTACTGTTTTGTATAGCAGTGACATCCACTAGATATAGATCAGGCCAGAATATCTTCGGACCTCCTGAATATACCTCTAACTCTGGCTGATCTCTCTCCCTCCTACCAGGATTATGTGGCAGATCAGTGTCTCCTTTGTCTCACATGCTAGTGACCTCAGCACACTGATACTGGACACTCATCTAGATTCCTTACCTCCTGATACCTCTCTTAGTTCCTTGGATTTAATGATCATAAAACAACTGATACAAAGATTGCCTTTCTCTTTAAAGACTTATATTTGAACAAAATTAGTGCAAGAGTAGGCCTTCCTTTCCCTGGCTGCCGGCACGGACTTCCCTCTGGCACCTGGGACCCAGGCTTCCTTCACAGCCCCAGCTTCATCCAGAAGGTGGTCCAGAAGGACATCCGGAAGGACATCTGGTCTAATTAGCATATTATGCTTTTATTATTATAGATGCATTCTAGTCTGGAAAGCAGTCAAGTGAGGTTCCTTGAGTTTGGTAGGACCTCTTCTGGATAACAGACTAAACTTCTTTGCTGAGCTCATCACTGATATTTTTTTCTATGAGGATAGATCAGGTCTTTTGTCTTTTCTATTTAGTTTTTTTTCCCTGAAAAGAAAACTGAAAAATATGCCAGAGGCCAAAAAATAAAAAAGAAAACTATACCTACCTTATGTGAGAATAATCTGAGTTGCCATTAAAATAATATTGTTGGTGTGCATAGCAAAGAAAACCATCAACAAAATGAAAAAAACCCACTGAATAAAAGAACATATTTGCCAATGATACATCTGATAAGGGGTTAATTTCCAAAATATATAAAGAATTCATACAACTCAACAAAAGGAAGATAAACAATCCAATTTAAAAATGGGCAAAGGACCTGAATAGACACTTCTCCAAAGAGGATATACAGCCCTACCTGGTTTGGCTCAGTGGATAGAGCATCGGCCTGCGGACTGAAGGGTCCCAGGTTCGATTCCGGTCAAGGGCATGTACCTTGGTTGCAGGCACATCCCCAGTAGGGGGTGTGCAGGAGGCAGCTGATTGATGTTTCTCTCTCATTGATGTTTCTAACTCTCTATCCCTCTTCCTTCCTCTCTGTAAAAAATCAATAAAATATATTTTTTTAAAAGAGGATATACAGATGGCCAATAGATATATGAAAAGATGCTCAACATCACTAATCATCAAAGAAATGCAAATTAAAACTACAATGACATACCACCTCACACCTGTCAGAATGGCTATCATCAATAAATCAACAAACAAGTGTTGGTGAAAGTGTGGAAAAAAGGGATCCCTCGTGCACTGTTGGTGAGAATGCAGATTGATGCAGCCACTGTGGCAAAATTATGGAGTTTCCTCAAAAAATTAAAAATGGAACTGCCTTATGACACAGTGATTCCACATCTGGGAACATATCCTAAGAATCCTGAAACACTAATTCAAAAGAATATATGCACCCTTATGTTCACTGGAGTATTATTTACAATTGCCAAAATTTGGAAGCAGCCCAAGTGTCCACGGTGACTGAGCAGATAAAAAATTTAAAAAGCTGTGGTACAGCCGAAACCGGTTTAGCTCAGTGGATAGAGCGTCGGCCTGCGGACTGAAAGGTCCCAGGTTCGATTCCAGTCAAGGGCATGTACCTGGGTTGCGGGCACATCCCCAGTAGGAGATGTGCAGGAGGCAGCTGATCGATGTTTCTAACTCTCTGTCTCTCTCCCTTCCGCTCTGTAAAAAATCAATAAAATATATATTTTTTTAAAAGCTGTGGTACATTATTTATAACAATGGAATACTGCTCTGGTGTAAAAAAAAAAGAGAGAGAGAAAGAGGAAAAAAAAAAGAAAGAAATCTTACATTTTGCAATAGCACAGTTGGACCTGGAGAGTATTATGCTAAGTGAAATAAGCCAATCAGAGGAAGACAAGTACCATATGATTTCACCTATATGTGCAAGCTAATGAACAAAATAAACTAACAAATAAAATAGACCTCATAGAGAACAGACTGACCACTGTCACAGGGAAGGGGGATTGGGAGCTGGGTGAAAAAGTGAAAGCAAAACAAACAAACAAAAAAACACTCATAGGCAAGACAAAAGTATGGTGATTATCAGAGGGAAAGGGAGGTGGAGGGAGATAGGAGAGGGAGGATAAATAAAGATGTTTTTTTTTTTAAATTGTTGGTGTCTTTCACCTGACTTGAAGACATTGCAGTTAATGCAAGTTTTATTTTAACATAATTACATTAATCTTAGCCAAAACCAGTTACTTCATACCAATTTCCATCCTCTCCACAAAGTCCATCAGCATGGCTCCAACCATTTAAATGCCTGTGTTTCTGAAATGTGATCCTTTTCAGGCTGACACTTTAATTGATGTTCAGCTGGATGCTTCTGGTACAGTTGCTTTTGAACTTCATGGAGAGTTGGTCCTCTGATCTCCACTTCTTACTCACAGGGACTGAAGCTGTAATTCTACTTATCCTTATCACCATCTTGAGAAGTTATACTTTGCTCATCTGATTTTCTATTTCTAATCCTAAATCTTGAGACTTTTATGAATATTAATCAGTGTGCAACATTGCACTGCAGTACTACGCAAAACATGAGGATTGCACAAAAAGACTGAATCACATTATTTAAATCAAAAAGGTTCAGTTAAGATCTATAAAGGAGAAATAATCCTAAACTGTCACCATTCAGTTTAATTGAGAGTATGGCACTAGAGGTAAATACTGTTCAAGGAGTGGAGAGGATTATGTGAATTGCTCTGGAAAACCAGTAATGCTTCTGGCTCCTATGGTCACGCTTAGTCTACCAGTTGCTCTGTTTTTTACTCTAATATGAATACAGATAAATACTTTGGAAGAAATGTCTACTCTGGGCTTTTCTGATCATAACCACAAAAGTGATCAACTAGAACAGAGAAAATTAAAAAGTTTAAGAAAGTTCATTAATTTTAGGAAGAATGAATATTGTGAATACCTAAAAACTTTCCTTAAAGGAAAATGGCTTTGAGTTAGAGAAGCATTACAGTGAAATTACTATTCCCTCTGCTTTCTCACTGCATGATAAATGAGACTCAGGTTTGTTGCGCTGGTCAATTTCCATTTTTTTAGGTATTTTTTTTGGCGGTCATTACTATTCAAAGTCAGCTTATCATTTAAACAGCCTATTCACTATTTTTCTTTCCTTTCCTCCATTCTCTTCCTTTCCCCCTCCCCCTCTCTCTCTCCCCATGCAATATAGAAATTTTTTGAGCTACTCTGCAATTTGAAACTTGGATATTCATTGCCATATTACTATTTAAAGGGCAACATATAAATGTACTGGCCAAACCAGCAGAGAAATATGAAAAACTGTCAGTTGACAGGCAATAAATTAGTTGCTTAGTTCTACTTATTCACATAAAAAAAGAAAACAAAAGACAGACTACCAGTAGACACACACACACACACACACATATATATATATATATATATATATATAGTTAAACTAGAGGCCCGATGCACAAAATTCATGCAAGAGTAGGCCTTCCTTCCCCCAGCTGCCGGCACCAGCTTCCCTCTGACACCCAGGACCCAGACTTCCCTTGAAGCCCCAGCTTAATCTGGAAGGTTGTCCAGAAGGACATCTGGTCTAATCAGCATATTACACTTTTATTATTATAGATATTTTCCCATGTTATCAATAGTCTTTCCCCTGAGTAAACTGACTTTAGTTGAAGCTGTTTAGATTTGGGATCTCTAGGAATGAATGATAAATAAGGGTAGTAATTTTTCATCCTCTAAATCAGTCAAGGAGCCATTGTGCTGTGGTACAACTTATCCCTTATGAGAAGACTTCCTAAAAAGTGAGTGAAAGGGTTGCTGATTTTTTATTTTTAGAAAATTTTATTATGGCAAACTTCACTTTCTGAACTTTAGTTTAATATTATACTAAAAGGTAACAATGGAATAAATTCTCCATGCATCTCATCAAATGCAAAGACTTCTCTAAACTGCTGAGAAGTTCCATTCCTTGGCTGGCTTTTTGATGCTTTGGGACCACTGGGAGGATGGGGGAGGAGATAAAATATAGTACACACGTCTTTACTTTTGTTTCTGGCAAATTTACTGTTTTTGGTGAAACCCAAAGAGTTTGTTGCTAAGGTACTTATGGAAACAGAGGCATTATAAACTGTTAGTTTTTACATTTTTTATTTATGTTTTGCTTTAGCATGCTTAAAATATGCAGGGATGGGAGGTGGTGAAAGGATGCCATGGTTTAAGATTGCTGTTCCTTTTAGAGACCAAGTTTCAGGAAGAGAAAATGGAGACATGCAGGCACATTGTGAAGCCTGCCTGCTACCCCAGCAGCTCCTGTGCCATGGCCTATAATGATTCCCAAGCATATCATGTCATCCATTCACCTGCAGCATGACTACTGCATGCTAAGCATGTACTCTTGATTCTGGAAAAAAGATACACACACCCTATCTGAAATATCAGAGGGTTTTAGGATGACATTCACATATTAATTGCCAAAAATGTAAACTAATATCCACCTCACTCTTCTTATCCATATGTATTCCCTTAGAACCTAGAGTCTCTTATGCACAGAAATTATAAGACACCTCTTGAGATTACTGAATGTGTGGCCTTACATGGTAAATGCAATTTCCAAAAGTTTTAAATTTAAAGTCAAGGTATACCTAAACCACTGGGGAAATCTGGCTCAATTTGTATTATCATTTTTCACCATATCACGTTATGCTTGGTCTCTCTGGAAATTTTCTTCTGAAGTACAGGCAAAGTTTCTGTCATTAGGGGTCTAGTGTTGTGTGAAGTCAGCAAGTACATTTCAAACTTTAAAATATGCATTAAAGGAATTATATCTGCAGCCAGTAATTGCAGTGCGACATAAGCCTTGGCCTAATGGGCTCAAGGACAATGCTCAAGTAATACCTACTTGCTATAATATTACATAACAGTTTTATGTAAACATGATCTCACGTAAGTGTTCATTTCATAGTGACTTCTGCTATCAATATTCAATCTACTTAGTAACCAGAAACTGTCAATATGCCCTTCACCCCTTATGTCCTTGAGTGACAGGTTCCACTTCTCCAGCTTGTTATTTGTTAGCTGCATTGATTTAAATTCTTTCTCTGCTTCTACTTACATGTCTAGAGGAGAATGATATTAGCACAGACATTGTGACAAAGACACAATAAACAGCTTAAAGTGATCGCTCCTGGATCAATTTGTAGGGTCAAGGGAAAATAGAGGGATATAAGACTATCAGGACATATTTACCGCCATTCTTAATTACACCAAACCGATGGCCATGAATGTAATTCTCAAATTCAGCTAATATTTCCTTTTCCGATAATAAAGAACCTGATCCTGCCATTTAACAAACACTTCTTAGTACCTACTATGTGCTTGCCACGTTAAGTATCAAGGAAGAAAAGAGGAGTAAGGCAAGCTTTTTGTTCACATAGACATTTTTTTAAATAACAATACAAAATGGAGTGAGTACTAAAGTAGGAATATGAATGTTTTAGATTTTTAATTTTTTTGTTTTTGATGTCAATAATAACTTCCTACTGAGGAGAGCTTATAAAATTAAAGTCCACAATGGAATTGGGTAGATAAGTTTAGACTGAACTTTAAGAGTTAAATTGTTTTGCAAAATAAAGGAAAAAGAATTGACAATGTAGGATTGAGGTCTAAGGATGAGGTAGAGTAGAAATATAATGTGAACCACATATATAATTTTTAAGTATTTGGTAGTCATAGTTTAAAAAGCAAAAATTTTAGCCCTAGCTGATTTGGCTGAGTGGATAGAGTATTGGCTTGCAGCCTGAAGAGTCCTAGACTCGACTCCGTTGGGGCACATGCCTGGGTTGTGGGTTCCATCACCAGTAGGAGGCATGCAGGTGGCAGCCAATCAATGATTCTCTCTCATCATTGATGTTTCTATCTCTCTCTCCCTCTCCCTTCCTCTCTGAAATCAATAAAAATATTTTTTAAAGAAGAGCATAATTTTTTAAAATGAAATTAATTTTAATAATTTATTTAACTCAATATATCCAAAACATTTCATTTCAACATATCAATATTTTAAAATTTATTACCAAGATATTTTATGTTCTTTTTTTAAAAAGTCTTCAAAATTTGGTGTGTATTTTACACTTACAGCACATCTGATCTCAAACTAGCTCCATTTCAAGTGTCCAAGAGGCACCACAGATGACCAGTGGTTAATATACTGGACAGCACAGATCTAGTAGGTAAAAGAAGGGCAAGTGACCAATGAGATGGTAGAAGCCTGTGTGCTATGGAATGTGATGTGATCTCTCCCTGTTAACTTCCATGATCCTCAGTCAAGGCTACCATTCTCACAAATACCTGAGGTGAGAGATTGGTGTTTCGAATCACAATGAAGCTAAATTTCACAAACGTATTGATGTGATGTGGGTCTAGGTACAACAACATAGTTAGAGATAAGGAGGCATGAAATAGTGTGAATAAATATGTGAAAAAGTCTAAGAGTTGTTGTTAAGAGATGATGCCAGAAAGACGTGCTATGGAATGGAATGGACTCTGTGTACATACAAAGGGCTTTGGTTTTTTGTTGAACACACTGGGAAGAAAATATATGAATAGATTTCTGTATTATCACTTGGGTGTCCCGTAAGCATTTCAAATTCAATATCACAATTTAACTGATCACTGAACCATTCCTTCAAACCTACCATTTCTGTGTTTCTTAATTCCTCCTCCTCTTTTTATCCTCTCAAACCTACCTCCTCATATCCTCTTCTTACTCTCCACTTTCCTAACTCTATTTCAAGCTATCACCATCTGCCACTTAGATTATTACAACTGGTCTCCTTCTGCAAACTTGATCGTTTTCAACCCATTCCCCATAGGAAAATACTATTTTTCTAAAATGCAGTGCAAATCATAAAATTTCCAGTTTGTTTCCTTCTTTTCTTAGGAGAAATTCCCAATCTCCTTCCTAAAATTGGTTTAGAAGGCACTGAGGGATATAACTCTTCATTACTTCTCCAGTTTTACTCACCACATTTTCTCCTCACTCTTCACTTCAGTCATTAAACTTCTCTTAGTCCATCAAATGTGCCGACCACTTCAGAGCCTTTGGCAGGGGCTATCTTCTGTATGAAATATATTCCCTAATTTTGTGGTCTTTATATACATAATCTATTTCTAGTAAGTCTTTCCAACTGTCCTCAAATACAAGTTAGATTGCTTTCCTATATCGCTTACTAGTGCCCTGTAGTTCTCCTATCCTAAGACTTAGCACTCTGTTTTATAATTTCCCATTAATGTGAAATTTTCCCAGCAAAATAATTTCTCCACTAGCAAAAAGAAAACCCATGTCTCTTCCCATTATCTCTAGGGAATGCCATACCTGGCACAGATTTAGGTAGTCCATAGGTGTTTGTTGAATGATTAATTTATATCAATACTAGAGGCCCAGTACGTGAAATCGCGAGAGTCTCAGACCCGCTGCGCCACGGGACCCAGACCCGCTGCGCCGTGAGATCCATTAATGCACCTCCTGGTGACTGGTCGTTTGGTCGTTATGGCATTATGGTCACTGGCTTTTTATAATACAGATATTGGAGCTTTAGAGAGATCAGAGGAAGGTGTCAAGTTAGGTTACTGTGATAGTCTATAGTAGATGTTAAAAACCTGAAATAAGGCAAGAGGACTGATAATGTATGAGGGATAAATGAAGTATAGTGAAAGTATTAAGTAAGTAAATTTAGCAGAACTTGATAACTAATTAGATGTAGGAGGTAAAGGCACAGAGAGAGTTAAGAATGAGTTCCAGTTTCAAATATTAGAGGGTTAGTGACACCAATAAAAGAGGAAACACACAAAAAGCAGCAAGCTTGTGGTAGGGAAAGTACAATAAGGTTGCAGAGGAATAATTAGGTCAAGTCTGAAAACATGTTGAGGAAAATGTAGAAGACCTAACTACTGATTGAGTACCTCCTATGAGAAGTAAAGCTCTGAAAATGCGAGGGAAAGGTAGGAAATAAAGATACAAAGTTGAAAATAATTGGTCTATTAATGATATTTGAAGTCATAGGAATGGATAAAATTGAGAACCAAGAGTATGCAGAGTGAAAAGGAAAAATGATGAGGATGATACCTGAAGAGCATCAATTTTAAGGATTAGGCTAAAAAATGGAAGCCATAATATTTCTGCCAAAAGTGGCAGATTGAACACATACATCTACTTTCAGTCTATTCATAAACCATACTAAAAAAATATGGTCTATTCATAAACCATATATGTATATATATTTAAAAGTATAACACATAAGGACAGGCAGAACAGGAGTACAACAAGAAGAGAAGAAAAAAGCACACAACTTTAGAAGGTAAAAAACAGTTGGACAAATGATAAACAATTTAGCAAGCTGGACACACACACACACACACACACACACACACACACACACACACCAGAATCTTACCCAGTATTGAGGGTGGTCAAGAAGCAAGCCAATTTTGTAACATCATCCCAAAAGGCTTAGTAAGAATGGACAGCGCTACATACTTCAGAAAGTTGGGTTAAAGCTCTACCCACATGTTCAGTGCTTCCATTTTATTTATAGTTGTCAACTTTTAAGTATGAGCAGACAACCAAGTATTACAAAACAACAAAAGGGAGTTTCTACTATGAAATACAAAAATCAAAACAGACAGCTAAATAAAAGTTGGAGGAGAATGGTTTTTCAGGGAGAATAAAACTCCAAAGAAAATTACTAGACCCTTAGGGATAAAAGAAATAAAACACTGCAACCATGAATGAGAAAATGAGAACAGGACACCCTTAAAAAAAAACAAAAAAAAAACAAGAAAGAACATCCTGAGAACAAAAAAGAAGGATAAATTTCTGAAAAATTAGAACTTTTAGTAGAAACTAAAAATTTGAAAAGAGAAATTTAGGAAATATTCTAGAAAGTTGGGCAAAAGGAGAAAAAGATTAAATAAACATTAAAATTACTATTGTTCTCAAAAAGTTATAATAAAATAGGAGTTCCATAGAGAAGAGGAAAAAGAGGAGAAAACCATTTGTATTATTTTCTTATGGCCTCTGTAACAAAGTACCACAAAATTAAAATAGCACAAATATACTAATTTTATCTTACCATTCTAGAGGCCAGAATACTAAAATTGGTTTCACTGGGCTAACGTAAAGGTGTTGGCAGGGCTGGTTTCTTCAGGAGGTGCTACAAAAGAATGCATTTCTTTGCCTTTTCTGGTTTGTAGAAACCACTGCTAACCCTTGGCATATGGTTCCCTTCCTCTATCCTCAAAGTACATTACTCCTATCTTGGCTTCTGTCTTCATGTGGCCTTCTCTCTGACTCTGATTTCTTCTGTATAAGAATCATTATGATTACATCAGGCCTATCCAGATAACCCAGAATAATCTTCCTATCTCAAGATGCTTAACTTGATCACATCTGCAAAGTTCCATTTATGATAACATTCACAGATTCCAGAGATTAGGACATGAACACCTTGGGAGGCAGGGGTTAAGGAGAACATCACTCAGCCTACTGCACCATTGATTAAATAATTTGTGTGGAGTACACAGGTATATACATATGTAAAAAGTCATCAAACTACATTTAAGACTTGTGCAACTTACTCTATATCAATTTTACCTCAATAAAATTAAAAAGGCTTAACTGATATTTCATGGTAGAATATAAACATTTTTAGACATGTGAAGTCACAAACTGTGCTTTCTGTGAAAGCTAGTCAAGGCTGCACAAATGAGAGAGTAAACCAACAAAGAGGAAGACCAGGCATAGAAAAAATAGACCAAACCAAGGAGAGAAGGTGAAGGGATCCCAGCATCATCATAAATAAATCCCAGAATGGCCCAGTGGATAGGCTCAGTGGATAGAGCATCAGCCTGCAGACTGAAGGGTCCTGGGTTCAATTCTGATCAAGGGCACATACCTTGGTTGCAAGCTCCCGGCCCTGGTTGGGGGCATGCGGGAGGCAACCAATGGATGTGTCTCTCTCACATTGGTATTTCTCTCTCTCCCTCTCTCTTCCACTCTCCCTAAAAATCAATGGAAAAAAATCCTTGGGTGAGGATTAAAAAATAATAAATAAATCCCAGAATGTCCCAGGGAAAACAGCCTAGATTGGAACAAGTGCTGGGGGAAATGACTCCAAAAATAATAAAATTTGATAAATGCCTAGTACATCTGAACATCTAGAGAGGAGATTTAGGCAATTAGGTTTGATTAGTGAAAGCTACATAGAAGAGCAAGAAGAATAAGACAATTACTTTTTCCAGAAAAACCATAAAATATATAGGAAAATTACATAAACATAGTTTATTCCCTAACTTGGCTCCTTGAATAGCATTTGCAGGGTTGTAGTCATGCAATCACTAAATATCTAGCCAACTACAATAGAAATATGAAAGGGGTTAAATAATCAGCTAAGGAGTGAAAGGGGTCCTTCTGGGTAGAGGGAATGATGGGAAGCATATCTGGAGACTGATGATTTTGTAGTAAACCTGGGATAATATTTCAACTTCTTAAATGGTGTGCATTCACAATTTTTATTTAAATAATATCTTCAATTTTCTTTTTCTTTTTCAGAAAGAGGATGGGAGTGGTGCAAAAGAGATTAAGAGGTGATCAGTCAGGAGATGAATTTCAGAGGGACTAATGGTTGGATTGAGTGATGGGTTGTTGCTGATCATGGTCTAGATGGAATATCTCAAGGCTTTCAAATTAAGTTTTCAATGTCATAGCCTTGCATTTGAAACTTATCATTTTTCAGAGCAAGACAAGCTTTCTTTTTGAAACTTTTTTTTAATGCAAAATGTTTTAAATAATTTGTGAAGCATTCTGTCAGTATTTTATGCTACAGGGAAAAGAAATTTCCTTCTCTCTTCCTATTACTGCTATCTCTGAACACATTCTGCAGAGAATTTATTACTTATTAAAGCAGATGACATTCCCTAAGGGTTTTCAGGAATTATAAACAATTACAGGAAAGAAAAGTGTTTCCAATACCAAACAGGCAATAATGATGGAAGGCACTACTGAATATGCCAGCGAGATCATAGAGTTTAGAGAGCAAGCGCAGTGTTTTAACCTTTATTCTAGCTGATAGAAGATGATGCAGTATTCTATTATCCACAATGACAAGTGATTTATTGGGATACTTTCTTTTCTTCCAAACTGTTTTAAGCCACTGTTTTTTCTCCAATTGCACTGATTTTTCATCTTACTGCATGTTTTGGGGCTGTAAATATTTCTGCAGTCATTTAGAAAGAAACAACAACATCCTTAGCTCTAGAGAGCCTCACTTTGTTAATGCTACTCCACCAATGGAGGTTTGCCTTGTTGGGTGACAAAGCAGCCTCTATTTAGGCAGACTTTATAGTAGCCTTGTCTAAAAGTAACCACAGGCTTAGGAAATTCCTACTAATATTTCCCCAAAAATCTGCTTTCTAAAATCTTGTTTTAGGAAAAACCATTGTGTGGGGAGCCAGATATTCTTGCTAAAAGAGAAAATTATCTTCAAATAGGATTCCCAAGCATTGAAGGATGCAGGCAGCAGATTTAAGGCTGACAATGAGACTGTGGTGATTATCTATATGCCATTTTTCAGGCCTGATATGCTGATGTATGTTTTCCTATCCCTCAAGGGAGGCAAGATTGCCGGTCTTAGGATAATCTATCAGAAAAGTGGTTTTGCTGAGGTTCTGAAATAAGAACAAAACATTTAAGAAACCTTCCTCCTAATGTCTATCTCCAATGGAGAGAAAAAGCCTGTACTTCGGATCCTGATAGAACAGCAGATTATTATTTAGTTTTCAGGTAGGGAGTTGGTGGGTAGCATTGGATGCTGAGTCAAATGGTGCTTTGCAACATTGGTATCTTTTTGACAAATTGCCCAGATTTCATGGTTAATGAGCCATTGTTATCTGTGTTCTGTAGATGTATAAAATTAAAGTTCCAAAAGACTAAAGACTGCCACTCTAGTGCATTTTCCATTATTGATTGCCCTTTGTAATTTTGTTACATACTCAACTTTAGAACCACATATGCATAAAATGAAGAAAAAACTTAAAGGAAGGATGTGATAACAATCAATATAGTTTCAAGTTCTATCAAGAGAAAAGTCTAAAGTTTTGATATCTTAGATAAGGGAATAAAGAACTGGATTCTATTTTCCTGAATGGCTTCAGTAAATTAATCTTTGTGCATCTAGGTTTTTATCATCTGTCAAAAAAAGTGAAAAGAGACATCAATTCTAAAACTCTAAGTAAAAAAAAAGTTTGCTTTTACGTTCAAAATATCATAATTTTCATAGGATATTAATCTATAATATTATCTAAATATTCAAAGATTTTAATCTATGCCTTTTTAAATAATTTTATCTGTTTACTTTTAATATTAATATTTGGATTTACATAGATTAAAAATCACATCCATAAAGGATATTAAGAAAATTTTTTGTGTGCAAGCCAGTGTGAAAAATATTTATTTGATATTAAAATTAGTATATTAATTAAGAACCTGTCATTAGTGTTTTAATTACTATTATAAAATATTTCAGCCATGTTAAAAAGTATAGATATACTAAGCATCAATTACCTGTTGAAATAACTTTCCAGGCCCAAGATGGAGCTGCTCCTGCCTGAGATGCCATATCAGCAAACTGAAATGTAAGATAACTTTCCTGTCCCTGTAAATGTTCCACTTGACCAAAAAAGTGTATTCAGTCAGCCAATCCCCAAACACCAAGCCAGTTCTGTGGTCTATATAGGTGTCCCCTCATATTCATGGGGGGTACCTTCCAACACCACCAGTGGATGCCTAAAGCCACAGTACCAAACCCCAGATATACTATGTTTTCCCTATGCAGATACTCCTATGATAAAGTTTAATTTATAAATTATGCCCAGTAAACAATTACCAACAATAACTAATAATAAAATAGAACAATTCTGTGGTCAAAGTTATGTGATTGTGGTCTCTCTCTTTTTCTGTCTCTCAAAATATCGTATTGTATGATACTCACTTTTACTTAAAGGAAGCATTTTCTGGCTTCTCTTTGACATAACCAAATTGCCAGTTTGGGGGGCCATTCTACAGCATGGAGATGCTGGACAAAGGGATGGGTCACGTCCCAGGTAGAACAGGGTTGGACTCGGGAGATTTCACCACATTTCTCAGAATGGCACACAATTTAAAACTTATGAATTGTTTTATCTGGAATTTTTATTTAATATTTTTGGACCTTGGTTGATCTCAGGAACTAAACTCACAGAAAGCAAAACAAAACCACAGATAAGAGGAGGATTCCTGAACTAATTTTTTTGTTCCTTCTCACCCCAAATAAGGTTGACTACGTGGTCCCAGGCATTCAGATATTTTCTATTTTTCTCTTCCTTTTTCTTTATTCTTTATCCTATAAAAGCTTCTTGTGTCGGCCCTACTTTGCAGTTCTCTGACTGGAAACTACTTCATGCAGTGTTAAAGTTTGTTTGTATCATCGAAATTGTCTTTTAAAATCATTTTTAACACACCCACTTTAAGAAAAAAAATCCATTTGTCTCCCTGTGTCTCTCAAAATAGTGGTTATCCTAAATTTGGTGTTTATCATTTCCAATCATGTTCTTATAATTTTATCATATGAACTCTATATACTAGTATGTATACATTAAGTGTTATCTTGCATGTTTCTATGTTTCATAAAATAGTAGCATACTATACTTATACCACATATATGCAAAGTTATATTTTTGAGAATATCTACATTGATAATTAGGTTATAACTCATAATTTTAATTGTCCTATTCTAATAAATTAATGTGATTAATTTGCTTATTCATTCTCCTATAGATAATTATGTAAGTTGTTTCCAATTTTTTTAAAAAAATGCTTCAATAAACATTTATATATCCTATACATATATAAGGAAGTATCTCTAGATTATATATGTAGGAATGAAATTATTGAGTTCTACAGTTATACACATCTTCAAGTTTATATCTCCTATTGCTCTCTAGTAGCTGTACTAATTTATACTCTCACCAACAATGTTTAGTGTCTTTTGATGCACAGAAATTTTATTTAAATTAATCTTTTCTATGCTTTCTGGGTCTTATTTAAGAAATCTATTCATAACATAAAAGGTCAAAATATTTTTGTCTGTATTTTCTTCTGAAAGGAGTTTAGTTTTGCATTTTACGTTTGAGTCTCTAACCCATCTGGAATTGATTTTTGTTCATATTATAATCTATGGACTCATTTTTGTTTACATATAAATAAAAAATGGTTTAAAGTCTAAAGTTAATGTGTATCTCTACCCTCCTTCCAAAAATAAAAAATAAAAAAACCCACCTAACAATAAAATGCTCCAAGTTCTATGAAGCCTGGCTCCTAGTTATTTATGGTTGCTTCAACCCAGTGTTCTCAGAGATATTACCCACTGAAATCATGCTTCAGGTTAACTTCTCAATATATAAACCACGTAGATAGTGTAAAGTTGAGCTGCAAATGAGTGTGAAGGTGGGCCTCTATTTGTAAATTTTCAGAGGAAAATTCTGCTACCCTAACTCCCAACTCAGGCTGAGACAGATAAGTTGCTTAGTTGGTGTTCTCTGCCAGTGGATAGATATCTTTCCAATTCACCCTTGACCTATTCACTGGTGTTTCAATTATTTGATAGTTTTTCATTTCATTTTCTATTTCATTTTCAACTCCCTGGCTCATATGGATCCACAGCATCATATTCTGTCCTCATAGAGCACTACATTCCAATTCTTGATAACTTGGAGATGGTACCAACCCTCACTACCATTCCCACCTCCCAAGATAGCTGTCACAAAGCTTTCATTTCTTCATCATTTATATCCTTTGGGATTTTCCAAATTCTCTTGTGAGCATTTTAATGAATAGTTTTTATGTTTTATCTAGTATTTTTAGTTTTTTAAAAACTGAAGGCAGTTTGGGTTGTTCTAATCACCACTATCCAGAAAAACTAAGCCCTTTAAGTTAGTTTAATATAAATCAATATTGGATATTAGGTTTAATATCCAATTCAATAAAGGAGAAGATAATTTTAGGATTACTAAAAATGAAACCATATCTGACATATAAGATTCAGTGAAAAATCTTTATATTAATGTCACATTTGTAATGGTTTTAGCTCTTTTTTAAAACTCTTTCAGAGGCCAAAGATGAAAAATTTGATTGCTTTCAAAGCTCTATTTTTTAACTCATGTAATTTATTAATGTATTTGAATTTATAGGAATTTAAATTATGATTAACTCATTTACTCAACTCATCTCATCTAACATTTTCTTGATCCATGTATCAGGATCTATTAGAATTCAATATGTCAGTCTTTGCCCAGTTTTTCCACTATTTCCCATATCTAGCCTATCCCACAGGAAAGCAAACTGGAGGGCATTTTCCATCCAAATGTGGAACATTTTCCTTTATAATTAAAAATTATAATTACTTTATAATTTTTTAAATATGTTTTTATTGATTTTAATATGTTTTTATTGATTTTAGAAAGAGAGGAAGGGTGGGGGAGAAACAGAAGCATTGATCAGCTATCTCCCATACTGGGGATCCAGCCTAAATCTGATCATGTGCCCTGACTGGAATCAAACTGGTGATCTCTCAGTGCATGGGACAACACTCAGCCAACTTGCCACACCAGCGAGAGCGTTGCTTTTACTTTAAATATCCATATGTCTTTATTCCTCATTCCTCAAGCCCAACTCTCAAACCCTATACATTCTTCAAGGCCTCTTTATATGCCTGTCATCTTCATGAAAGCACTCTTTATTGCCCCAGATATGACCTCCAGTCTCAGCATAACTCTTGTGGTCCTTATCATATTCTAACTTGATTTATTACTTAATTAGGATTTAAATTTTGTTTTTGCTTAGAAAATATGAGTCTCTTATCTTTTTTCTTCTTATATTCCATGAAACGCTTTGAGAATTTGTAGAAAGTCAATAAATACTCACTGAATTTCAGTAAAAAGCTTCTTTACAATTCAAATCGTTTATTTTAAAAATTATATGTATTATTATTTAAAATATAAACCCTGAAAGGGAAGGTTTTAAAATGTTACATGCTACATAAAAGGTGCGACAACACATAGACTCCTAAGGTTTCTTCTACCATCAATATGCTAATATTTTTCACCAACTTCATATACATTTTCATGTATATTTCAGTCAAGGGGCATAGTGTTCACATTGGCAGTGAGGTGGTCAACTGGTCATGGTCAGAAACTCAGGTTCACCAAGGAACTGCGCTGTGGGAGCACAGCTAGGGTACAGTGCAACTCAAGGTTCCTGGCTCTCCATGCATTGCTGGAAGCCAAGCAATAGAAGGAAATAAAAGCCAAACAGAAAACATGGGAAACAGAAAGAAAAACTTCCTCCTAAGATGTCTCTCCACTGCCCTCTATTGTCTTTGCTTAACATGTGTTGTGCTGAAAATTAGAAATGATACAGAATTCAGCTCCATTATTACAGAGCAGGCAATGAAGAATGGTTTGAAGCTGAGAGGGCATGAAATTGATAGGTGGCATAATGAGTAATATAAATTTCATTGCATTCATTATATCCTTAATCCAGGAGCAGATTTTCTAAAATGTAAAAGATGGATGGTCATGTTATGATATGAGGATGTAAATTTGGATTTTAAAAACTGTATAATTCTTTTAAACATCAAAGTATTAGTTAATAAACTAAAATTTCAGGGAATTACATTTTAGGGGAGCATCTCAGTGCATTATATGATTTTAACTTATTCTATAATTTTTCTTTTTGTAACTTTATTTTTATTGTTGACACTATTACAGATGTCCTCATTCTGCACCCCCTTTGCCAACCTTCACCCACTTCTCACCCCCCTTCCCTCTGACCATCACACTGTTGTCTATAGGTTATGCATATATGTTCTTTGACTAATCCCTTCACCTTCTTTCATCCAGCCCCTCATCCCCCATCCCCTCTGACACCTGTCGGTTCCACGTAGAGAATATATTTCATCATCCCAAATCTGTTCCAGTTTGATATTAAATTCTATTTTTAATAAATACCACAAGTTACTCTTTGGGGAAAAATATATAAACTGGTAACAAAATGAAACAGCATCTAGTGGTTAGTTTGAGATAAAAACCTTTGACTCGAATCTCTAGGAATTTACTTGAATAAACAGACAATAAGATAGCATTAATCCATCATGTTCCTCAATTAACAGAATTTTTTCCTACTATAGTTAATAAATATAAAAATCCTTTATGTGACTTAGGCAGTATGCATAGTGGTTAAATGCATAGACTTTAAAAATAAACCAACTAGGTTTGTATCCTGATTCTCACACTTATTGGGCATTTTGGGCAACTTGCTTAACCTCCTCTCTTTCTCGGTTTTGTCATCTGTAAAATGGGGATTGAGTTCCTGCCTCATAGGAGTTTTCTGTGTATTAAATGAGCTAATAGAAGTAAAACAAAAGTTCACCATTGTAGGGAAAATTCCCTTCTACTTATATCTAACACTCTTGATGAATTATGGTGACTGATTATATAAAGAAGAAACAACCAATCTTTTTTTTCTAAAACTCTCTCATCATCACATTAAAGACTAGAGGAATAAATCTAAAGTGAACTCCCTCCCCTTAGAATTCCAGGACTATTTAACTATTTCTTCAAAATAGGACCAACTGTATGTTTTATATTTGTTCTAACACCTTGCCAGATAGACATGACTGCTTTATCCCTATCACTCAATGTTTTGCTCTACCAATACAAAACATGTATGTTTACATTTATGTATTTCTTCAACCAACTGATGCTCAGAAAAATCCATTAATCCCTGGGATAAAGGCTTAGACTTTTTATTTTAAAGCTTATTAAATTTCCTGTTTCAAGTCACAGGAATGTTAAAGTTATTCAGATAAAGTTAAAGAATAATCTGAGAATACGCTATTGAGCAGACACATGGTAGAACACTTTTTTTCCTGCCAGCCTTAATACATTCACATACCCAGTAGTTCAATTCATAATCATTTAATAAAGTGAACATTTGTAGTCTTAAATATTAAGAAAGAAACAGGCTATTAAAAGTTAAAACCCTACTTGCATTTAGCTATGTTTAAAAAAATAATAATCCCAGGAATACTGTAATGAGGTCTAGGTTTAGGAGAAAGCATTGTGCAAGTTAATGTAAGTAATGAACCTTTCATGTGAAATGATGTAGTGTCACAACTCATTTGCATCCCACTTAAAGTGTAATTAAGTTTCTCTGACAGCATGGCTTATGGCTGAGAGAACAAACCTGGCTGCTAAATTAATCCAGGGTCCCTCAGTTAATCACACTCAGCAAAGAAAACTTTATACACTCTTTCATTTAAAGTTCCCAAACTCCCATTTACAGAAGTGTATGACAAGTCAGCCCTACGGAAAAACCTTTGTATGAAATTGATTGCCTCTTGTCAGACAGATTTAATCATCACCAGAGACCTAAAAACTGGACTTTGATGAATCAGGACATAAGAATACACTTTTTTCACTCCAACTAGGAAGGCTGGTAGCCTGGAGGGGATGATTTCACATTTAAATTTCACTGCACCATATATTTAAACTATAGTATGCCTTCAAACTTCCATCTGAAGTGTTGGTAATTTTAAGATTTATAATACTGGGTGGTCATAATAAGTGCTCAGAAATAATGGAATTTTTTTTCTATTCATTCTTTCAGGACTTGAGTACTTCATATGAGTTTCTAAATGAAGCTGTTATTCAATAAATTCTCTTGAGTTTTTTTGTTTGCTTGCTATTGTCATCTCTTATTTGTTTTGTTAAAAATATTTCCTATTTGCAATGCCCAGAACTGATTATGATGTTGCCACAAAATTTTAACTACATTGTGTAATTTATATCATTTTAACTAAGCAAGGATTCAATTTACAAATAATCTAAACTGTTTTCAGAGAGGCAAACAAGAGGATAGGTCCCAGACTGGAGAGGGTGCAGGGTGGGCTGAGGGACAACCCCCCCCTGCATAAATTTTGTGCACCGGGCATCTAGTATATTATATTTTATGAATATTTGAGTTTTTTAGTTTGATAGCTGCACATTGCAGATACTGCACATGTTTTGGAAGATACTTTAAGCAGTTATCATTTTTTCACAGTGCCTAAAATCTAAAAAAAATACATTTATATAAAACTATAAGTATACAAGTATATAAATTTTATAAATATAGTTTTTGTATTTTTTATCTATAGCACAGGTGAATTTTTTTCAGCATGTTTGTTTGAACTACTTTTATACTTTTATACTTTAACTAGAGGCCTGATGCACAAAAATTGTGCAAGAGTAGGCCTTCCTTCCCCTGGCTGCTGGCACCAGCTTCCCTCTGGCACCTGGGACCCCGGCTTCCCTCCAGCTGGTGGCAGGCACCAGGGACCCAGGCTTCCCTCATAGGCCCAGCTTTGTCTGGAAGGACGTCTGGTCTAATTAGCATGTTATGCTTTTATTATTATAGATAACTCTATCATTTGGATCAACTTCTACCTAATTTGAAGTGAATCTACACAGCAGTCAGTTTGAATCCATTTTGCTCAAACTGTACTAGGCCCTGTACAGCATGGCATGATTCCTATTTGTAGTAGTAGTAGTAGTAGTAACATCACTGCTGGTAGTGAAAGCTCACGTACTTTGATAATCTGCATGTAAAGCTCATATTAAAAGAGCAATGAGTGAATGCAAGGACTTAATTAGTGTTAGTATAAAATGGGATTGTTGTTGCTTGAGACCACACAATTTTGGAAGCAGAGGCTGTTCTCCATAGTCTGGGCAGCAATGTCCAATAGCTCTCCTGCAATGATGGAAATGTCCCACCAGCCCTGGCCAGTTTGGCTCAGTGAATAGAGTGTCAGCCTGCGGACTGAAGGGTCCCAGGTTTGATTCCGGTCAAGGGCATGTACCTTGGTTGCGGGCACATCCCCAGTGGGGAGTGTGCAGGAGGCGGCTGATTGATACTTTTCTTTCATCGATGTTTCTAACTCTCTATCCCTCTCCCTTCCTCTCTGTAAAAAAATCAATAAAATATATTAAATAAAAAGAAATGTCCCACCAATACAGCAGTCACTAGCCACATGTTGCTTTTAAGTACTTCTAAGATAGCTAGTGACACTGAGGAACTGAATTTTTAACTTTACTTAATTTTATTGAATTAAAATAGCCACATATTGCTAATTACTATCCTATTGGATAGAACAGATCTAGAGGAATAAGATTCAAGGTAGAGTCTTATTAGAACAAAATACACTAACAAACAATAGAAATAGAGTCAGAGAGACAGAGAACAGACTAACAGAGGGGAGGGAGTAGGATAGCTGGTGAAATAGGCGAAGGAATTAAGCAAAAAACAAAAACAAAACCTTGTAGACAAATAAGAGTATGGTGATTACCAGAGGGAAAGGGGGGTGGAGAAGACAGAAGAGGGTATAGGAGGGATAAATGGTGATAGGAGAAGACTTGACTTGGGTTGGTGAACACACAATACAATATACAGATGATGTATTATAGAATTGTATCCCTGAAAACTATATTTTACTAACTAGTAATTTTACTAACTAATATCACCCCAACCAATTCAATAAAACATATAAAAAATATACTTCCTACCCCAATTTAAAAAAGAAAGAAAAAGACTCAGAGGAAGGCTCTCTCTCTCTCTTGCTCTCTCACTTTATCTTTTCTCCTCTTTCAATAGACAGCTCCTAAACTTGTCAACAGGACATTGGAAATGACAAAAGAATTTAAACTGACCAGAATCATGGTTTCATGCTTTTCCTAGCTCTACTGACCTACATAAAATGAGATGAGCTGTTGGAACTTAACCTATACTATACTATACTTCTGTGTGAATTGAGCCACTGTGTTTAGTAATTAGGGACTCACAGAAACCATTAGTAAGCCATGTGAGGTTACCTTCATTTCTACATGGGGAACCTTAGATTTAGACCATCTTGACATGTCTTCAAATGTGAATTCAGCACACTGCTTATATAAACCTTTTTAGGTGTGATTGAATTAAGAGATACATGTATAAAAATACATACATAGTTATGTATACACTAGAGGCTCAGTGCATGAATTCATGCATGGGTGGGGTCCGGCTGGTCTGCCCCAATTGGGGCTGATTGGGGCCGGGCCAGCTGGGGGGAGGGGCTGTGGGCCATCGACCATCTGGCCCCACCCCTGATTGGGGTGGGAGGGGCCAATCAGGGCTGCAGTGCACGTCAAAGCTACCAGTCATTCTGGTTGTTCCTGCGTTCCGGTCACTTGGATTTTATATATATAGATAATCATTAGCATAGAAAGAAAGGTTTCTCACTCTTCAGTGAATATTGTGGCAAGGCCTAAACAGGCATACATAGAAAAATTACACATGTAATTATACAAATACAAGTGGTCCTGCGCTCGCTGCCGCTTGCCTCAGGTGGCCACCCCACCCACTGCCGCTCGTAGCTCTCCGCCGCACGTAGCTCACTGCCCCGTCCTCCTGTAGCTCTCTGCCGCTTGTAGCTCGCTGCCCTGCCCTCCTGCTGATCAGTTGTTATGTGACAGTGTCCCAACCAATTTGCATATTACCTTATTATAAGTATAGATCATTTAAAATATTCAGCATACTTTGTAATGCAATAAAGCACATACATAAATATTTTTCTTTTACATTTTTCTTATACTTAATGAATAAACAAAAACATGGCTATGTGTTGAATATTTAAAATTTGATTTTTTCCAATGTGTCCTGAAGCATTGCTGTATTTTAAACTTTTGAATCTTTGTATCTGAATGGATATTGGGAGACAACTGGGAGCAGCCAGTCTCAGAGTTGTGGAGGGAACTTTGCTGTGACCCTTTACTGGCAATTGGATATCCCTCTCACAATCCAGGACTGCTGGCTCCCAACCACTTGCCTGCCTGCCTGCCTGCCTGCCAACCTGATCACCCCCTAACCACCCCCCTGACAGCCTGATCGACGCTTAACTGCTCCCCTGCCGACCCAATTGCCCCCAACTGCCCTCCCCTGCCAGCCTGGTCACCCCCAACTGCCCTCCCCTGCTGGCCCAGTCGCCCTCAACTGCCCTCCTCTGCCAACCCGGTCACCCCCAACTGCCCTCCCCTGCTGGCCTGATTGCCCACAACTGCCATCCCCTGCTGGCCATCTTGTGGCTGTGGGTGCCGCCATCTTTGAGGGCATGGCAGTCAATTAGCCTATTCCCTCCTTATTGGCTGTGGGCACTGCCATCTTTGCGACAGCATGGGGGTCAATTAGCATATTCCCTCTTTATTAGATAGGATAGGGGATATTTCCAAAAGGCAAACCATATCTCAGTTTTTTTATGAGTTATGAAGAGCTGAGAAAATAATATAAATAAATAAGAAAGATTACATGATAGATTTAATTCTACAATTTTAAAAGCTTAAATAATTTACAATTGTTCTTTGGCTTTCAGTTCCTATTAGTTCATTCAGTATAAGCAGAAAATGTTTTAGAATAAATTTTGTAAAAATCCCATTTGTGAATAGAGCCACTTATTATTAGCAGAAATACAATGAAGATCTTTCTTGGATATTAAAAAAACAAAAAAACACCTTAAAGATTTGTTAAAAACTCTTATCTCCCTCTCAAAACTCATTGCAACTAAAAGCTGAAAAAAAATGTGCACTCAAATTATTGTTGCATGCTCATAATTTAGGCCCTTGTTCCTCCTCAAATTCTTCAAGTGGTATTGAACAAAGGCCTTCATAAATTCTTCTAATCCCCAATCCATGAGCTGCATATAAATTTATTTTCTCAATACCAGGTGGGCAATATTCCTGAGGAAGAGATCCAATCCCAGTCCACTGGTTCAGGTTAATGCTGACTTTCAATTGTAAACTTGTCTCTTTCTTTCATAGTTAGGAAGAATTAATCAAAACAGCATAAGTTTAAATTGGTGAATTTTATGTGTTAGGCAAATAGAACCAAGGTTTAAATTAAATAAAAATTATATAATTGCTTTGTGAGGCAAGTTCATCAGTTATGGTTCCTGAGTTGATGATCCATTAGTAATCCTACTGAGTATTCACCCCATTCACAGTTTTATTATTTATTAAAAGTTAAAAGCATTTGTGGTCTGCTACAAAACATGTAAAAATCTCAGATTCGATTTGTGCAAATGGTAAACTTTTACAAGGCATAATGATACCGCTCATCTAGGCATTGGTTCTTCATGCTTGGAGCTCTAACAAAAAGAAACTGAAATACTTTGTTTTCTGATTATCCCAAACTTTATTATAGCTTTGAATATCCATGATGATCCCTTGCAGCAAACCCAGCCACCTTAGCCCAAGGAACTTGACCTGAATCACAGAGATAATCTCTAATGGACCCTATATGTACTTACCTGCTTGAGTAAATCATTTTGTCCTTTCTCAATATTTCAGAAGCTGGTCCTATTTATTATATTGGTCTTATTTACTATTTTATCACATGTATTTTTTAATAAATTTTTTTGCTAATATCAACTTCTACCTTTTTAAACTGTTCATCTCCTTATGCTTATCGATGTAATATTTTAACAGGGATAAGGCATAAGAGAGATACGTTTTAGAAACTATCATGTCCCTAACAGAGAATATTGGATTCCTCTTTTATTCAGATTGTCTCCCCCATAGACTTTCTTCCCCTTCCCGCAGAGCAGATCCTGTCAACTCTAAAGAAGGATCTAATATTAACTGAAGCCAGCCAGAATCATTGACAATCTCATTCTAAACAGTACCCATTTGGGAAACAGTGGTGATCGAGAGCCAAATTACCTTCTCTGCTCTTTCAATTTCACTCCCTTATAGATCAAGACTACTTAATTTAAAAAACTATTAGAGGACTACTGTGACTATGTTATTCACAGGTCAGTTGACAACTTTTATGAAGAGACCCATAAACTAAAATCTGTGATCTCTTATAAGCACAATCCACAGATCCTCGTCATTTCCCCTAATAGTCTATTCTGTATCCAGAGAAGAAGGTCTATGAGGAAATTGATCCAGGGCAGCTCTGGAGCTCACTCTGGTATAATTCCACAGAGCTGCCAATAGTTGTCTCCCTTTCAGAATTTTTTTTTAAAGAAAAGCTTTTAAATAGAGGGTCCATCATCAAATAATTGAAACCCTACCTACTATTCTGCTGCCAGGACCAACTTGAGTAAGTTGCTTGCCATCTTTTTAAAATTGGCACTCACCAGAGTTCTCCATTATGGCTAGAACTTCTCAATTTATTTAAGACTAGTGGCCCGGTGCACGAATTCGTGCACATTGAGAGGAAATTAATTAGAAGAAATATTTTAATATCACTATTTGCCCTTTCTTTATAATAGAAGTGCCAACTAAATTCACGATCAAGAATGACAGATGGAAACACACACGTGTGATTGGCATCAGCAAGAGCTTTATAAGTATCACATATGCGCGAGTCAACTTAGCTTTTTATAGATATAGAGTAAACTTGCTTAATTAGACCTGCTTTCTGATTTAGCTAAACTTTTCCCAGCCCAGTGAAGCACTCCAACTTCTCTTTCAGGTAGTTGTCAGCAACACAGCAGTAAATATCAACACGAATCAGATTATTATTGTAGATCACACAGGGAGAACAAAGGGTAAAATATTTAACTGCAGCAGTGTTTGACTATATTCTGCGCAGTGAGAAAACCTGAAGTCATTTTCAAGGTCCACCATTTCTTACTTCTTTTCAGTCAGGTCAAGTCTCTAAGCTTTCTAAATCTCCATTTTCCAGCTAATGAAAAGAAAATAGGATTTCACTGAGTCTCCTATCTACCTACTCCAGGACTTCAGTGAGGATCAAATAAGATGAGGCACAGGAAAACACTTCACAAATATTTGGTTATAGTGTAAAATGTTTCCACCTGGGTGTTTCTGGACTGAAGAAACTCCAAGGAGGCTAGTCGCTAGGGAGAGGAAGCCAGGGGTTGCTACATGACGTAATTACCCAGATGGACACTTAGCATATCAGCCTTTTATATGTATAGATAATCATAGGAACCAAGCATTAATTGTTTGTGATGTCATTTCTCCAAAAACAGTTTTCATACAAAAAATTTTTTATCAAGATTTAAGCTCTTCAAATTCCAACAAATAATAAAATCCAATGGGAGTACCATTATTTTTCTCCTCATTCTACTTGCTTCTGTATCAACAAACTTAAATTAATTCCTGACTTTATCAAGCTCTGGATTGTCACTTAACAAGTATATTTTAAAATATATTTTTTATTGATTTCAGAGAGGAAGGGAGAGGGAAAGAGAGACAGAAATATCAATGATGAGAGAGAAACAGTGATCGGCTGCCCCCTGCACGCCCCTACTGGGGATTGAGCCCATAACCTGGGCATGTACCCTGACCATGAATCAAACCATGTCCTCCTTGTTCATAGGTCCATGCTCAACCACTGACCCACAACGGCCAGGCTTACCAAGTATTTATCAAGTGCTTGCCATGTAGTAGACCCTTTTCAAAGAACTGGGCATATGTGGTCAACAAAAATTCCTTGCCTTCATGGAGCTTATATTCTAGTTACATTCAGAGAAGAGACTCCTGATTGTCAGCACCTGAAATTCCTTTACTCATTTACCAAGAGAAGAACATACTTGATTTGCTGAAAATGCTGCCCCCAAAAATGACTAATACAGTTGAATAGCCTTTTTAAATTTTTTCATCTGCTATTTCTTCCTGCTTGAGAAGGATATAGTTCTAAGAGGTCAAGGATGATGCCTGACTGTACACCATGTCTGTATAGATGATGTCTCACTGTCTAGCACACTTCACATTTGTGAATGACTAATGAGCAACAGGCCAAGTAATGAATGAATAAATGAATATCATTAAAGTATCAATTCACTGGGAACTCTATAACAGTGGTTGATTTAACACCCTTAATTTCTCACAGTATCATCCTTCTTGCTTCCCAAAGTGACTCTGCTCTGTCAAGTGACCTTCTAGTATATTAGGCAGCAGGCAAGTTCCTAAGAAAAAGTGTAAGTGCACTCACTAGGAGCAGATTGCAGTAGCTATTTCTGTACCCTTTGTCCCCCATCCCTTACTCCTCCCAACATTTGGATATTCTGCTGCTAAATTCTTTGAATTTTGCTCTGAGTGATGAGGAAAAGGCACCATGTAGTAACTGCAGGAGGGAACCAATGTGCCATTTATGTATGATCACAAAGGATAGCTCCTTGTTTCCCCAACGGCAGCATCATCAGCATGCTACCCACCCTCCCCCAGCCCTCCTCCAGTGTCTCCTACTAGATTGCATACATTTGAAATTGGAAAACATAAGCATGTTTCAAAAGCTTCATTACAAATCTGGCTTCACACCCTAGCTGGTTTTTCTCAGTGGGTAGAGCATAGGCTTGCAGACTGAAGGGTCGTGCATTCGAATCCAGTCATGGGCATCGGTTGGGGCACATCCGGAAGGCAACCAATCAAATGTGTCTCCCTCACATGGATATTTTTCACTCTCTCTCTCCCCCTCCCTTTCCCTCTCTCTAAAAATCAATGGGAGATCGAAGATGGCGGCATAGGTAAACACCAGAGACTGCCGCCGTAAACAACCACTTCAAAAATACAACTAAAAGACGGAACGGACATCAACCAGAACCACAGGAAGGCTGGCTGAGGAGAGACTCTTCAACTAGAAGGAAAAACAACAGCATTCCCAGGCTCAGAGGAGGCGCAGTGTGGAAAATTTAAAGGTACGGTGGTGCGGTGGTGTGCGCGCAAAGCGGGCTGGTGGCTGAGGGCACGGTTGTCGTTTTCAATCAGGAGTGAGTCTCAGACTCTGGGCTACAGATCCGGGCGAGTCTCTACGGTCCCTCCGAGGTTTGCAGTGGTTGCTGGGACAGAGAGGCAGAGCCCCTGGGGACGGACTGAGAGCAGCCATAGCTGCTCCCTCCCCCCGCCCTGTTGATCCCGCCCCGCCCAAGCCCTGCGCAGAGCCATTTGCCGATCGCCTCAGGCAAAGGCTGGATTAGCGCCTCCCCAGAAGACAGACGTTTTCCACACAGCTGATTCCTACAGCCAGTCGGCCTGGTGGTCAAATCCCTCTAGTGTTAACTACAACAATTAAGGCTTGGCTAGAACAAGACTGCGCACAAAGACCACAAGGGGGTGCACCAAGAAAGCATAAAAGATGCGGAGACAAAAAAACATGACAGAAATGGAGGATATGGAGCTAAGAATCGCAATTTTGAGGGCTTGCTATAAACTTGAGCAGAGCCTCACGAAAACTAATGAGACCCTCGATGCTACGATAAAGAAATTAGAAAGTAAGCATACATGGACTGAAATAAAGAATATTATACCCAATAGCAGACCAGAGGAGCACAAGAATCAAACCAAAGATTCGACAAAAAACACCCAACTGGAAAAGCAAAATGAAAAAAGAATCCGAAAGTGTGAAGATAGTGTAAGGAGCCTCTGGGACAGCTTCAAGCGGACTAATATCAGAATAATAGGGGTGCCAGAAGATGAGAGACAGCAAGATATTGAAAACCTATTTCAAGAAATAATGGCAGAAAACTTCCCCCACCTGGTGAAAGAAATGGACTTACAGGTCCAAGAAGCGCAGAGAACCCCAAACAAAAGGAATCCAAAGAGGACCACACCAAGACACATCATCATTAAAATGCCAAGAGCAAAAGACAAAGAGAGAATCTTAAAAGCAGCAAGAGAAAGAGGCTCAATTACCTACAAGGGAATACCCATACGACTGTCAGCTGATTTCTCAACAGAAACTTTGCAGGCCAGAAGGGAATGGCAAGAAATATTCAAAGTGCTGAATACCAAGAACCTACAACCAAGATTACTTTATCCAGCAAAGCTATCATTCAGAATTGAAGGTCAGATAAAGAGCTTCACAGATAAGGAAAAGCTAAAGGAGTTCATCACCACTAAACCAGTATTACACGAAAGACTGAAAGGTATCCTTTAAGAAGAGGAAGAAGAAAAAGGTAAAGATACAAATTGTGAGCAACAAACATGCATCTATCAACAAGTGAATCTAAGAATCAAGTGAATAAATAATCTGATGTACAGAATGAACTGGTGATTATAATGAATCAGGGACATAGAAAGGGAATGGACTGACTATTCTTGGGGGGGAAAGGGGAATGGGAGATTCGGGAAGAGACTGGACAAAAATCATGCACCTATGGATGAGGACAGTGGGTGGGGAGTGAGGGCGGAGGGTGGGGCGGGAACTGGAAGGAGGGGAGTTATGGGGGGGGGGATCAAATGTGTCTCCCTCACATGGATATTTTTCACTCTCTCTCTCCCCCTCCCTTTCCCTCTCTCTACAAATCAATGGGAAAAATATCCTTGGGTGAGGATTAACAACAACAACAAAATCTGGCTTCATAAATATTCCAGGCCAATCTCTTCAAGGCTTATGGTGAATATTCTGTAATTTCAAACAAGTGCTTATTTAAGAATTTGAGGGGAACCAGAATTGCTTTTCTGAGGAAAGCTCTGGCTCTACCTGCACAGCTTCCTTTACAGTGGGTGGAGTTTTCATTCCAGCAATGATATAAGTGAAGTTCTTCCGTGTCCCTCTGAAATACCATCCTGGCCATCAGTTTTCCTGAGTAAGGTCACAACAGTCTTCTGTCAATCAGCTACACATACTAGAAGGCATCATCACAGTGTGTTAGCTGTTGTTTCCCACTGCAAATTTCCTGCCACACAGTTCTTATGATAAACCCAGGTAAAATCATTTAAATTCAAACGGAATTGTTTAAATCAGTCGCATAAAAAAAAACCTGTCTGATTATGAATTCATACAAGGTACTTATAAAAATACAAACACCTGGGATCCATTCAAGATCTCTTGAGTCTGAATGTTAAGGGAAAATTCAATGCCTGGACAGGGTCTTGCAGCACATAGTAGGCACACACTAAGTTTCAGTTAAAAGAGTCAATGTATGAGTTATTGAGTTTCACACTGCAATGTTGCATTTCCTCAAGACAGATAGTTCATTTTGTGGGACAGAATCACTAGGATTCTCTCCGTCTACAATATGCAAGTCTGGATTTTCCCGGGAATATTAATTCCTTGAAGATAGGAGCTTTGACTATCATTCATGTTCATGCATATAACCCCAGCCACAAGAACAATTCCCTCCATGGTAAATGCTGACAAAATATTTGCTGGATAAATGAATCAGTTTGCGAACCCTTATATTTGTCAAACCCCACATACAGCACCAAGAGGTTAAATCAGAGTAGAACTTACCATATTACACATAGATAAAGCTGAGCCAGAAAAGTTGAAAATTGAAAATGAGGACTTCAATGCATTTTAATAGCCTGTCTATTTCCTTTTTTCAAACAATAATATTGACAATTTGGGGAAGATTATAACGCCTCTTATTTAGAAATCAATTTTTTCTTTTTTATGTAAATAAGTAGATATAAAAAAAATATATACGAAAAATTTTGGAGAAACCGTGTTTGTAAGAAACCCAATGAATATTAACTAAATTAACAAAACATCTTGAAAAGGTGAATACATTCCATTGCAGTAGAAGCTCCAGGAGGACAGAAACCACATCTTATTAGACTCTGTCTGTACCCTCTGCCCCTAACACAGAACCAGGCCTGTAAAAGGTACTCAAGGAAACTTTGATAAATGAATAAATGAAAGAATAAAAGAATGAATGAATGAATGAATTTATTTCTGCCTAACAAATATATATAAATAACTAATTGTGTTTTTATTAATAAAACCCATTTTTAACATACCAATTTGCTTGATACTCAAGTATACATACTTTTTCCACAAATTAAGACAAACTGCTCTAATTTTCAGAGTGGACTCTGCTAGACACTACGTATAATGGAGCAAACCAGTTCGAGATTCAGCAGCCTTCTTAACTCTACCTGACACCTAAATAGACAGCAGCATTAAATCCGTCACTTTGTTCTTGCTACCTCCACTGCTGTTGACAGGATTTTAATCTTGTTGGCACCCACTTAACAAACAATATATTCACAGTTCTCAATTTTCATTTTCCCCCTTTTACAAAGTAGAAAGTCAAATGGTAAAGTTAATAGAGCTGTAAAAACATATTCTACCAAATTCCTTTCCTGATAGATCAAGTGTCATTGATTTAGGACAGCTGCTGTCTGGATAAATAAATTCAGAGCCTAATAACTATACAGAAAAAAGGCCAAGACAGGTGTCCATTGCTAGAGCCTGTAGACCTGCTCCCAGATCACTGCCCTGTTAGGATGACTGGCCTCAGCTGCAATTTCCCTGTGGCTCAAAATCTATCTGGCCACTTTTGTAGGCAGAGGCTCCTAGATTAATTTCTTACTGGGATAGATTCCTCACAAACAAGGATCATCCTTTAGTCACTTGAATTCCTCTCTCTATTCTTCACTGTCGGGCTTTGCAATTTTTATTTATTTTTGGTAGAATGCACTTACAATTGTACTTATGGCACTTTTCACCCTGGGCCCCTCTTTCTGAGGCCTTATAGAAAGAAGGATCTTTAGCTAGAAGTTTTTCAGGCTGTTGACAGTCTGGAAATGATTTGTTTTAGAAGAGAGTACAGGTGAAGAGAGTAGAAAGATTATTTATTCTACCAACTTGGAGAACTTGCATATCAGTTAATCATAGGTTTATTTTTAAATAAACTGTGATGGCTTTCAACATTTAATTTTATTGTTTTTATTTTTATTTAAGAATAACACGGAAATATTTTAAAGTCTCCTGAATAGTAAACCACTGCAAATAGGCTAAAAATTTTTCCTGTAGCTAAACTAATTTTAATTTATGCTTTCCCACAAAAATTTGGTAAAATGGATTACTGCAACACTAGACAATAAAAGCATGCTTTAACCTAGATATGTCTACACATACATTTGCTCATACATGAATCTATATACTAGTATAAACCAATATTTATTTAAACTGTGGGTGTCCTTTCAGACATTTTCAAAACGAGCTTCTTCCACACATGGAAGACTGCAAAATAATCCAAATTGTCATTCTGTAAAACCTCTGCCTAACACCTGACACTTTAATTCATTGCTTTCCAAAGCTCTTTCTCCCTGAGAGAATTATTGAAGATATACTTAGGACTAAATTATAAAATGGTTACTGAAACAATTATTCAACAATATTTCAAAAGGTATCAAACTCACTCTGGGGCACTCAAATTTTGCTACATAGAAATAAACTATTTAGCCTAATTTCTTTAGAGAATAGCAAGATTCAAGGCAATCTATTGCTCTTGTCTCTTCTTTTTCTAATAAAAGAAATTCTTCAAAGTAAGTTACTGCCAATTACTTACAAGTTCATCCAGGGAGAGGAAGAGAAAGAATAGTGAGTGGATTTGTTTAAAAAACTATACTGACTTCCCAAGTGTGAAGTCTTTGATATAGATTGTTCAATAGTAGAGAGACTAGCATGTAGAATATACAAAGACGAAAACTATATATAATTATTAAAAGTTAAAGGAAATTTTTCATTATCTTCTTTTTTTAAAAAAATATATTTTTTCTTGATTTTTTTACAGAGAGGAAGGGAGAGGGATAGAGAGTTAGAAACATCGATGAGAGAGAAACATCGATCAGCTGCCTCCTGCACAACCCCTACTGGGGATGTGCCCGAAACCAAGGTACATGCCCTTGACCGGAATCGAACCTGGGACCCTTCAGTCCGCAGGCCGACGCTCTATCCACTGAGCCAAACCAGTTAGGTCTCATTATCTTCTTAATTAGATGCAAAAGCAGTCTGTTTATAAAAGTTATGCCTCCTCTACATACTAGTATTTCTGATTTGTTGTACTAACCTTGAAAACTCTACAATGAATAATATCCACTTAAATATTTAATCCACATACAAATAATAGTTTCTCAAAAAGCAAGTTTATATTCCAGAAACAGAACTAGAAAAAAAGTATATATACAAATATAAAGTCATATATTGTGTTTATTATATTTTTATTTTCTGACCCCTAGAACTTGATTTTGCCTTATTTTTGCGATTTCAAATGTAAAATTAAAATAAATGGCCTGCAATTTTTTCCCTTAATAATGGTTCACTCAGGGTAAGACTAAGAGTAAGTCATTACTAAATTTAAATTCCCTTTTCTCCTCTTAGTGTACGGCCAAATAAGAAATAGGTAGGCTGGACCTAAGTGTTACAAATCAGGAAGTACCCAAAAGGAGACACCACCTGCAGAACTCAACATGTTACATACACAGTACACTGGAGCAGCACACATGAACTGGAGTTGTCTTAGCTATACTCCAGGTAGCACCAGTGGGCATATACAGGAAGATTCTCTCCTTTCCTCCAGATTCAGAATGACACATTCTTATCACCTTTCTGGGTACAAGGAGACAAACAAAAGTGACTGTTGCATAACTTTCCAATATTGAAAACTGTTATGCTCACTTGAAAAATCTTTTTTTTTTCCAGCACAAAAGCATTATCCTATATAATAAAAGGGTAATATGCAAATTGTTCCCTGGACCAGGAGTCTGACTGGAGTTTGACCAGGGGTAGGGGAAACCTGCCAACCACCTGGGGCCCCTTCCCCCTCCCACCGTTCCCACCCACATCCCTTCCCCCCAGCCGGCCCAGCCTGATCAGCCCTGATCCGGGCGGGCCGGCCGGACTCCACCCGTGCATGAATTTGTGCACCGGGCCTCTAGTTTCTCATAAATTCTTAAGTGGTATATAATTTTATATCCAATCAAACATTGTTATTACTCTGTGTGGATCAGAGTAGGACCATGTGGCAGGCATATTATTTGGGGCACAAATCCCTACCTGGATTTAAAAAGAAAGCACTACATAAAAAGCTCAGTTAGATGTGGCCAGAGTTCAAAATGAAAATTTATTCATGATCCATTCAGAACTTACAGATAAATAAAGATGAAAAGGTCAGCAGTGGTCTTTCTTCTTCACTGTTACTAAGCCTTTGGAATAAGCTCAGGAAATGTATGCAGGTGGTTTTTTTGATTTGATAGAGGTACATCCATGGAACCAATTTACAAGTGATTTGCAGGCAGGCTGGCATTACTGAAATAAACGGTGCTATTACTATGATTTATGCTACTTTCCTAACACAAATGATGAAGTGAAATTTACAGTCCTTAATTATCACCATGAAAAATTGGGAAGGAGAGAAAAGAGCAAAGATTGGCAATTTGCAAACTTGTCAGTAAGGAAAGATGCAAAAATCCATTTGCTTTACTTTAAAAAAAACGATGCTGTATTAATGGGCCTTTACTAGATTGTCATAAATCCACTGGGAAAGAGGAAGGAGTTCAGAAAAACAAATGACCAGAACTTAACCTTGAGATGCCAGGAAGCATGGCTTAGGAGAGCAGCTGACAATATGTAGCCTCTAGTTATATATGGCAAGGAGGTGACAAAACACAACAGTACACGACACATTGTTCTGGGGCAGTCACAAGGCCCAGTTTGCTCTTCAAATCACTTCTTTTATCATATTTTTACAATTCTTTATAGCAGGGGGAAAAATCAAATTAAAGAAATTGTATCTGAAATGTATAAGTAAATGTTTTTTCTCTTGTCCCATTCATATCTAAATAACACTAGAATGTAGTCTGCTAAGACATTCAAAGATGTTTAGAGATGTTTCTATCCAAGAATTCTAACAAAGCCATACAGAGGAGATGACTCTGAGAGCCATGCCTCAAACACTGTGGCTGTCAAGGAGAGGCATGGTCCAGACCTCTCTCTCTTTCACCACATCCTACTCTAACAGCCCAGCCTCACTTTATTTCCAATCCTCACCCCCTTGCATGACTGACCTACTATCAGGAACTGTGTAGAGTTCTAATACACTTTCTAATGAATATTTGCTAAGTTTGATTTAATAAACAGGAATGCCATGCAGTGGTCACTCACACTACTTCACAGACTGCTTTAGAGCCAAACTCTAAAAAGTCACAAGACATAGCAACTGACTGTATATGGGAGGCAAGAGAGATGTAACAATCAAACATGGCAGAAGTTTCTTATCTGTCCAATTTAGAAAATAATGGTGTCATTATACGGAAGGCCCAACCAAAACCTGGGAATTGATTTTAGTTTCAGAAATGTTAAGCTTGAGTTGCTGGCAGGACACCGAGGTGCAGATACCTGAAAATATTATTGGGAATGTAGGACCAACACCCTGGAGAGAACTTGGGTCCAGATAAATAGATGTGGGGGAAATGTGAACAGGAAGGAAGGCTGAAGGCATGGGAGAGGATCGGGTGGCCATCGTGGAGAATGTAGACAGAGGCCTGGTAGCAAAAACAAAGAGGAGACAGACCTATATGGAGGACCAGGAGAAGAGAAAGGAGTAATATCAAAAAAAGACTCATTGGAGAAGTAGGAGAATCCTGAAAAGAATCTCAAGAAAAAGGAATAATTATCAATGTCTCACACATGCTGCAGAGAAATCACGAAGAATGAGAAGATTGCATTAAATCTGTTCACCAAGATAAACTTCAACAGATAAAACCCAAAATACAAGAGTTTAAGAAATAAACACATTTAAGAAAAATGAGCTGCAGGTGTAGAGTTTTCTGAACAGAAAGCAAATAGGAAAATCTTTTGGGAGAACACTGGAGATGGATCGAGAGAGATTTTTTAAATACAGTAGTAGATATGAAGCATATGTAAGCCTCTTATCGATTTTTGATTTCTTGCCACTGCTTACAATTTTCTTCTTTCATGACTGGGATATTACAATGGGAAAAAGCTTTCAGCTAAGTCTTTTATGGAGCTTATTGCTTTTGTATATAGGACTTCAGTAACCAGGATGGATGATGGTAGCTTTGACTAGTCCCCAGAAGGCCTAAGAGCATTTGGGCATTCAACAACCAAGCTCTTTCTCCATTTCTACTTCCCATCAACTCGGGTTTTATTCCCATTCCATGTATATTCATTTTTTAAGCATCATTTCTCCATTTCAATCACCTTCTTCCTAAGATTTTAAATTATAATAAAATGTTCACAGCTTCCTTAATAACCTCCTTACTTGAAATTCACAAATTTCACACTTTTCCCTTTGGAATTTTCCATAGCTTCATTCATTGTATCTGGATAGTATCTCCTTTTCATTAGCATTTTCTAAGTCATATTTTCATCACCATACTTGACATGCACCACATGGAATTTGAAATGCTCTGTTTCTTCTAAGCTATAAATATTCTCATTAATAGTTCATGTTAACCACCATTTGAGGGCTTACTTTATGTATTTTACATTAATATAGTGCCTGACCTTCATTATCTCATTTTATCATCTCCAAAAACCTTTGAAGTGAATATTTTTATTCTCTCCAATTCACAGACAAGGAAACTCAGTGTCCGAAAAGTTAGCTCACTCGTTCAAAGGCACACAGCAAGTTAGCACCAGAGCTGGAATTTGAACCCACATCCATTTAACTCCAATATTCATCATCTATCTTGTGGAAAATCCTATCTCAATCCTTTAATCTTACTTTGTAAGTATGTCAATTGTCAATTAATACATTTTCATTGTCGGAACACTACACAAAACAATTAAATTCTCATTAGTGAAAGGAGGCATCTGTCAATTCTGTTTCATCCTGATGCAAAGGAATAGAATTCAAGAATTGTTCCTTCTTCTCTCCTCTCTTCACACTTTTATCCTGTCTCCCAGGAGACCCACGAGTTGTTTTAATGAATCTCTGCCTCTGTTCTGTTCTCACTATATTCTAATTATTCTGAGTTAATTTTTATTGATAGATAACATAAATGTGCATAAGACCGCCACAATTGGAGATTATTCCTTAATTTTCTTTAATATTATGATACCCACATCTTCTAGACTTGACTTTAATAGATATATTCTTTCTTATAAAATATAATAATATTATGTATCAATAAGTATATATACACACTATTTGATGATATTAAGTTAGAAGTATGTCTCTAGATTTCATCATTTATAAATCATCTTAGTTCATAGCTCTTTCTAATTTATTAAGAAGAATATATCATTTCATAAACATTTAAAATACACTATATCAGTTTTTATGGATATATACATGTTGCAAAAACAAAAAAAAAACTTCTAAGGAAATGATACAGATAAATTTTACAATAGTGAAAGTTGAAAAAACTGGTAAAGATGGGAAGAGAAAATGAGAGAAGGAAGAGAAAGGGACAAGAGATGGGCACTGGGTGTGTCTCTAAGGAGTTATTTTTTAATACCTGGCAAGTCTAAGTGGTGAATGTTAAATCTAGGTGGTGGTGTCCATTAGTTTCTGTACTTTTTAGCTGCATTGAAATATTTCACTTAAAAAAATCTGCTTTTTGACTGTAGAAAGTGCCCTCAGTTATAAGATCTATTCCAACCAAGTACACACGATTCTCTGCTGCTCCTTTTACAGAGCTAAGTAGAAACTCTATCCCCAGAAGCGTGGTTATCCTTACTAAAACCAATGTTCAAGAGCACATGTAGAACAGCAAGCCTTATTAATGACCCACCCATAAACCTGCAAAACCATTTTAAAAATTAGCCTTGTGCACATCAGCCCTACTCAAGCCCTTCCACTCTCTTATTTTGCTTCTTTCCCCATAACTTTGGAGAAGAAAATAAAGTTTAAACACCAAGGATATAAATATTCAAATTTCAAAAAAAGTTTAACCTATATTAAACAATATAGTAATTGTACAACATAGGTTGATTAGATTGAGTAAAAATTTGTAGTACTCACTGCAAATGCATCCCCATTGGAAAACAGTAGGAGTACAGGATGCTCTCCTTGCCTAAGCACAAAAAGAGAATGATGATAGAGTGGAAATTAGAAGAAAGTTCAGACATTTTCAAATTAAAATGTCATCCAATTTTTATTTAATCTTATTCATAATTTCATCACCAACCAAACCAAAATTATAAAAAAATGCTAGAACGTCTTTAAGAAGAAGAAATATGAATAATAAAATGGCAATTACTAAAATACTACGTACTCATCAATAATTACTTTTTTTAAATATATATTTTTTATTTCAGAGAGGAAGAGAGAGCAAGAGAGAGATAGAACCATCAATGACTAGAGAGAATCATTGATCAGCTGCCTCTTGCACGTCCCTACTGTGGATCGAGCCCACAACCGAGCATGTGCCCTGACCTGGAATTGAACTGTGACCTCTTGGTTCATAGGTCAATGCTCAACCACTGAGCAATATCAGCCAGGCTCAATAATTACTTTAAATGTAAATGGATTAAATACTCCCATCAAAAGACATAGGGTGGCTAAATGGATTAAAAAAAAACAAGAGCCATACATATGCTATCTACAAGAGACCCACTTCAGATCGAAAGATACAAATAGTCAGAAAGTAAAGGTAGAGAAAAAAATATTTTACACAAATGGATATGAAAGAGAAAGCTGGGGTAGCAATATTTACGTCAGACAAAATAGACTTTAAAACAAAGGCTATAACAAGAGACAAAAAAGGACACAGCAGTTCCACTCCTGGGTATTTATCTGAAGAAACCCAGAACTTTAATTCAAGAAGACATATGCATCCTTATGTTTACTGCATCAGTGTTAACAATGGCTAAGATATGAAAGCAACATAAGTGTCCATCGCTAGATTAATGGATAAAGTAGAGGTGCTACATATATACAGTGGAATATTACTGAGCCATAAAAATAATGAAATATTGCCACCTGCTACAATATGGATGGACCATGCTAAGTGAAATAGGTCAGACAGAGAAACACAAATACCATATGAATTCATTTATATATGCAATCTACAAAACAAAATAAGCAAACAAAACAGAAACAAACTCATAGATCCAGAGAATATTCTGATGGTTACCAGATGGGAGGAGAATGGGTAAAAAAGGGAAGGGATTAAGATGTGCAAATTGGGAATTATAAAAATAGTCACAGGTATGTAAAGTATAGCATCCTATATAATAAAGAGGGAATATGCTAATTGGTCCTAACAGTGTCCAAGTCATGATCAGTCCAAAGGTGTGCACACACAGGAGCTGGGGGGCGGGGACGGGGGCAGGGACTTGTGCCACCAGGACATGAGGCTGCTGCCGGGGGTGGCCCCCAAGCGGAAGCGTGCCCAGGCCCATGGCGCTACCTGGCCCGGAGGGGGGCATCAGGATGGGCCACAGTGGCTCCCCCAGCAGAAGCACATGCCGGCCTGCAGGGCTGCCCTGCCCGGAGGTGGGCATCAGGACAGGCCTTGGTGCCCCCCCCAGCGCCGCCCAGTCTGGAGGGGGGCGTCAGAACAGGCCTCAGAGGCCCCCCCCCCCCCCACCGGCAGAAGCGCGTGCAGGCCCACAGTGCCACTCGGCCCAGAGGGTGGCATCAGGATGGGCCGCGGTGACCCCCCAGCGCCACCTGGCCTGATAGGGGGCATCAGGACAGGTCACAGCGGTCCCCTCTGCAGAAGCGTGTGCCTGCAGTGCCACCCAGCCTGGAGGGGGGTGACAGGACAGGGGCAGGGCCTCGGTGGAGAGCTCTCAGCACTCCTGCGCTGGGGTCTGAAGGCGCAGAGAGGAAGGGAGAGCACATAGGCAGTTAAGGGGTTTAGGCCAGGAGAGAAGTGCAGATAGGCAGTTAGGGGGAGCAGATAGGCAGTTAGGGGGATCAGACAAGGAGGGGAGAGCAGTTAGGGCCATCAGGCCAGCAGGGGAGCAGTTAGGGGCAGCAGGCAGGCAGGCAGGTGAGTGCTCAGGAGCCAGTGGTTCTGAATTGTGAGAGGGATCCCAGATTGGAGAGGGTGCAGGCTGGGCTGAGGGAGCCACCCCGCACCCCCATGCATGAATTTTGTGCACCAGGCCACTAGTAGAGAATATAGTCAATAATATTGTAATGATTATGCATGGTGTCAGATGGGTACTAGACACATCTTTGTGGTCAGTTCATAAACTATATAAATGTCTGATCACTATGTTGTACACTTGAAACTAATATAATATTATATGTCAACTGTAATTGAAAAAAATATTTTAAAATAAATAAAATGAAAAGTAGTGGGATGTGGTTAAAAAAATTAGCACTGCCCTAAAATTTTTCATTTCTTATAGTAATATGTATTATTTATATTTTATTTTCTATGTATTACAATGTTTTGATATCTTTCAGGCTAAAGAAAGACTGCTCCTCCCTGGGCTAGGCAACTCTTAGAGATGTAAATGGATTAAATATTCCCATCAAAAGACATAGGGTGGCCTAGAACATGCCTTTGTTCCGTAATCTAACAATTCAGAGCCACATCCCCTCCACCTCACCATATCAGCCTGGAGGCAATATTCCTTTACCTTAATCATCCCAGGGCCTGGTACCACCAGGCAATGAGGGACTACCCTTAGAATTTAGAGCCTGCCAAAATTATTCAAATTATCCAATTCTAAACTGTTGACCCTGCCCTGCCTTACCTTTCTCTCAGGAACTCCAGTAAAGGTGGTGGCCATGCCTCCTGTTTCAAGGACCTAGAAATATAATATACTTTGTTTCCTGAGTCTCTCTTGTGTCTCCCCTTGTGACTGCACCCGACTGACCAGCACATAAAAGAACACAGGACATATTTATGTTCCACTTGTTTTCCTGTTCTCTTCGTGCAGCTTTACTGCTGATGGTCCAGCAGTAGCTATTCTCCCCCCGCTACCTTTTAGCAATACATACCATTGGATTTAGCCAGCCTACGACTGCCTGGCTAGTAGAGGTGGCATTCCCCAGCCTCCCTCACAGCCAGATGTGGCCCTGTGATTAGGTTTTGGTCAAACTCATCACATAGATGAGGAATAAAATGTGTTTTTGTTCATCTAAAAGGCAAAACTAGGAAACACATTTAGCAATTATATAAAAATGAGTGTCATTACATATAACAAGTTGTTTTTTCACCATGGCATTCTTTAGAAGCTATGGCACTTCCACTACTTTGTCTTCTTTTCAAACAAAGGCTAGATAATATGCTCCAGCAACAGGATGGAAGGAGAGATTTCTGAACTGAATAAAAGTTTGAAATAGATGGCCCTTAAATTCTCTCCAGCCCTGGTATTTTATGACAGGTAGGAAAATGAAAGTTTGGAGAAGAAGAAGAAAGGGGGAGGCAAGACAAAAGAGCAGGAGAGAATGAGGCAAAGAAGAGGAAGAAATAAAGAAAAGGCAATCTTCTCAACTAAGTAACTTATAACCAAGTAGATTATAGGGAAATAAATCTGACTCACTAGAGGGAAATGTGCTTTAATTATCATTTTTATATAATACCAAGTTTCACATGTCACTACCCTTTAAAAAAATAACCACATCTTTTAAACTAATACGTTCAAAAATCTAGAAGGCAAGCTCCAGATTCAGCATATAGGAATAAAATTATGTCTCATGAGTAATTTGATTGGGATTGAAAATTCCTTTCATTCATCATTTATAATAGCCGGTTCAGACTGCTTGATTGATTTATGTTACAATCCTGGAGTAATTTACTATCCTAATTTACAACATGATATCTGTTGACTTTTGCCATACTTATATTTATATCTTCTTGAGATTCTGTCACTTTACCAACCTGTTAATTAATTTTTCTTCCAATTTATTAATATGTTTAATAAAAAGCAAATAAGGTAAAAGACTATATCATGCTCATCTTTGCATTGTCTCTAGTACCTAACACAATGTCACTGTTGTAAGTGGGGCTCAAAAGTACATTGATTCAATGATTGTTTATTGAGGTCCTACTGTGTACCTGCCAATGCTCTGGGTACTGTAAGCAAAACAGTGCCGTGGCTAAGAGTGGGGGCTTCCAGGTCAATTGAATCTGTGTCCAAATCCCTGCTCTTCCATTTAGTATACCTCAGTTTCTTATACCTGTTTCCTCACCTATAAAATGGGCAAAATAATAATAAATAATAATACTTCCTTCCCAGTGAAGATTGAAAAGATCATATGTGTAATGTGCTTATCACAGCCTGTCACATAGTAAATCCTCAATAAATGTTGTTTATAAGTCAATCACATAATATTTATAAAATAATGGCAATAATGCAACCATTCATATTATCATCTATGTATTATAATTCATTAAATAAAGTTCTCTCAGCAGACTTTTGCTTTTTTTTCATTACTGTATCTCCAGTGCCTAATACAGTAAGCACTCAAAAGAAAAGTGTTTAATAAATGAATCAAAACATTTTTACATAAAAATAATTTCATTTTCTCTATTATAAACATTTATTTTGAAAATTACAAATGACAGGGAAGAATGCTCTAGCAAGATTAAATGAAGCAAGATTCTAACATATCAAGATAATCTAGTTCCTTCCAGCATCCTGCTTCAGAGTGGTGCACATTTTTGGCTGCCTGAGTCATTTCCTTCACTACCACCTCATAAAGGAAGCCTCTCTCTACAGGAGGAATAAAGAAGACAGACACACTGAGATGTGGAAGAGATGCAGAGATGATGGTGGAGTAGGTAGATAAATACCCATTGACATCACTTGAATCTTTGGATTGAGGCAAACTCAGACAGGCCAGCTAGTCCACCTCTGATCTTTAGTATCTAAGCCAATAATTCTCTCTCCATTCAAATTTCCTTGAGTTGTACTTCTTTCACTTATAATGAAAAAAATAATGAATAAAGGAGAGTTTCAATTTTACTTAGTTACAAAATATCTAGAGCTACAATATAAGTTTATAAATAAAAATATTTCAAGTCATGGATATTCAATATTTTAAACTAGAAGCACTATTTTTTCTGCTTTTAATGTTTGTGCATTTTATATGATTAAAACTGCAAAACATTTGAGTTTCACTCATTGAAACTATCCTTTGCTTTGAGGTGTGAATATCCACACAATTAATAAGAGAATAGAAAACAACTGATTCATTCTGAAGTTTTTACCTTAGCAACTCAAGTTAATATAATTATTATTAAGTTAGCGACAAAGGCAAGGGTCAAAGAGCATGGACTCTAAAACCAGAGAGCTGGGGTTCAGAGTAGGAACTGCCACTTACAAGCTGTGAGATATTGGGTCAAGTCAGGCAACAGAGATATGTTCCCTTGCCTGTAAAATGGATTATGGATTTGAAATGTGAAAAAAGTACTCAGAATAGTATCTGACACCATGTAAGCATGACATTAGTGTTCATCACTATCATTGCTGCTGTTACATAACACAACCGACGTTGCCATAAGCAGATCCTAGTTTCCCTAGCGTGACTTGGCAACAACAATAGAATGCTTTCAGACACCTCATTGGTTTGATCATTTCATCATCTCACACTTCACGTCAATGAAAGAAATGAAGATCAGATCTGCCTGAGAGCTGCATGAAACCTCAGGTGTGCATGCCAAATCGATGAAGCATTTTAGCAATGTTACTGGTGCTAACGCCAAGAATAGCATGGTGTTTCCTCTGCCACTTACCCCTTCTTCTCAGGGAGAGGGATGGGATGGAAAGCAAATTATCTGACTGGAAATTTGGGAATTGAAGCTGAAAGAATCTAATGCTGATTGTTTTTTCTTATTTTCTCCTATGATATGATAACATGCTCCCAAAAAAAGCTGTATTGTGATTGTAGAGATCTCGTGCTCAGATATACAGAGGATCAGACATGCACTGTAACTATAAGAAGCACTCTGAATATAAGCACTTAAATTCAAAATTGTAAATACAGCCCATCCGGTGTAGCTTAGTGGTTGAGGTCACAGTTAGATTCCTGGTCAGAGCACATGCCCACTCAATTCCCAGTGTGGAGTGTGCATGAGGCAGCTGATCAATGATTCTCTCTCAACATTGATGTTTCTCTCTCTCTCTCCCTCTCCCTTCCTCTCTGAAATCAATAAAAAAAATACTTTTAAAAAATAAAACAATTACCCATATCTATTACTTGGATTAACATTTTCACATAGATTGCCAATAATACTGTTCCATAAATAATTATCTTAAGTGCCTATCAGATATAGACTGTTAACTCCCCAAACTTTCAATTCCAGGTCCCATAATTTTTGACCTGAGCTTTCTATGTCATTGACTTTTGAAATTCTCAGCATGAGTAGCATGAGGTATTTGGAAGCAGTGAGAGGATAAATTGATATTGAGAAAATTGCCATATATCATAACATGTACTACTCTTTATTTCTCTCAGTGTTGGCATTCAAAATAGAAAGTTTCTCACCTTCATACACCTTCACACTCAGAGCCTATGAAAAGTCTGTTCTGCCTCCCCTGGTGGTGCTGGGGGACCATCAAAGAAAGGAGCATTCACTTCCATCTGTAAGTCCTTGAACCCCAGGTCTAACCTTGACAGTCACAGGCCCATGCAGCACTGGCAAACTGTTCTGTGTTGTGGGAATTCCAGACTCCAACTATCAAAATGAGACAGAAGAGAAACTACCATGATATAATTAAAGCAATGTGTTTCTCGTTCCCTGGTCTTGATCAAATTAAAATGAAATAACATTTTTTACTGATATCCTCAAGGCAATCAACGCCCCACTACATTTTAGGGAATTCTATTGATTGCAGCAAAACACTTTTGTGTAATATTCACCCATAGCAAAATTTCTACAAAAAAATATTCAAAAAATTTGTTTTTGTGACTTAATACACAGGCACATTTATTTGTGTAGTATTTACCATGTTTAATGATGGGAATTTTCTTTCATTCATTCCACAAAGAATTTTTGAGGACAAACTATGTGTGCAGCTCCTCACTAGGTCCTTCAGAGAAAATTGAAAGAAATAGATGTAATTCCTGCCCTAAAAGAACATTTAATCTTTATAAGCGGAAGGAAAGACAAAACGCATATTTACAAACTAATGAGCAATTCAATGAAGCAAAGGCTTAGGACCTGATTGGATAACACAAAAAACTAATAGTAACATGAAGAAAAATATGGGTTGGATAATCAGAAAATATCTCCAGGTACTTGAGCTACATAAGAAAGGAGAACACATATGTTAAATATAAGTGTTTTGGATAGTTTATTTTAGATGTTTATTTTGCCAACTTTAATTTCAAGCTTTAGAACTGAAAATAACAACATCAATCTGTCAGCATTTATTGTTCACATTCCATGTTAGCTGCTGACTTGTATGTATTCCCCCTAAGCCCCCAAAATGTATTATAATGTTGTTCTTACCTAGGTATGCATTAAATGCTTATTAAGTGTTAACCCCTTACTATTTAGGGTAACAAGGGTTAAAAGGGAAAAACAAACAAAAAAATAAAAGCAGGGGGGTTGATTTGCAGATTTGTATCAGTTATCTATTCGCCACAATAATGCTGTGCAATAAACCACACTAGACTGTAGTGAATATATTAAAATAATTTATTATCTCATGAAAAAATATATATGTCATCAAGAAGACACACGTATATAAGAATTTTGTTATTATTTTAAAAATTATTGCCCTGGCCAGTGTGGCTCAGTTGGATGGGCATCATGCTGTGCACCAAAAGGTTGCTGGTTCGATTCCCAGTGAGGGCACATGCCCAGGTTTCAGACTCTGTTTCACTTTCACATCGATGTTTCTCTGTTTCTTTCTCTATGTCTCTCTCTCTCTCTCTCTCTCTCTCTCTCTCTGCCCCCCCCCTTCTTATCTCTCTCCAAAAATCAATAACAAATTTGTAAAAATTAAGAAAAAAAATTGCATGCACCACCATCCACCTTTTCTGTTCTGGATGCTAGAACTACAAAAACAAGACATTCCCCTTGCCTTCAAGTGACTCACAACCTAGTGGAAAAGACACCCGTACCCAACACAGGAGGAAGCTGTGACAAGTGCTCCTGCAGAAGCAGGGGAGCACTGAGCAGGGAGCCTGTGGTTCTGAGGGTGGGAACTGGAAGAGTGGACAGCATGCGAAGACTTCACAGAACTTACAGTTGTCAGACGTGTAGGAACAGAACAGGAAAGGAAGGGAGTGAATTATAATGGAAGAAAAGGCACGAACAAAAGCACAGAGCCATGTGTGAGCTGAAGGGAGAGGGGAGAGCAGATATAAGCTGAGAGCAGTGTTCATGGTGGGAGGTGCAGGGCAGGGAGAGAGGTCCTGGTTGTAGAAAAGGTGAAGACCCTGCAGGCTAACACTAGTGTGTGTACTAAAGCCAAGTGCAACCACTGGAGGGTTTTAAGCAGAGAACTTATTGATGAGGTTTATCACTCTGGAGAATGTATAGAAAAACAAATATACTCTGAGAAATATGAAATCTTATTCAAGATTTACTTTTCTATCCCAATTTCCCAGAACTACACTAAGGTGCTTTTATTTGCAAAGTTATAGCCTTTATTTCAAATGACTCTTGTGAAATGTCTGTAGGAGAAAATGATCTTCAAGAAAAAAAAATTTAGAGCCAAGAATAAATTACTGTAGGCTCTTAATGCTATAGGTTTAAACAGCCATTTAGACAACTATCCCATCATAAAAGCAAAAGAAATTTATCTGCACAAAAGTTTAAAACTCCACATATGCAGTAGTATGATTGTTCTTTTACCACTAAATATTATCAAGTTATGTTTAGCTTTGATTGACTTTTGCTTAGAAAAAGAGTTGGAATAATTTTTTAAATGTATAAAGTAGAGGGTTTTTACCCTTTCTTTATAAATAGATTATAATCTTTCTAATATCCCCAAATGGTCAAAGGAATTCTTCTGCCAATCTGTAAATGTCAGTCAAAATATCACCTTTAGTTAAAATTCAGAATGTCAAAATAATCTTAATTTTATGGGAAATTTTACTTGTTTTGTTATATAGTTTAGAAATAGCAAATGCAAACCTGAAAATTTATGGAACAAAATTGCACTAACATATGTGGACAAGAAGCACATATTTTTTATTCTAGTATTCAAATGTTCTCTGGTATGAAACTTCTTAAGCTAGCTAGCTATACTATGAAACCTACTTTGTATATAAGGAAAAACTTAAATGGAAAAACTAAACTAAAAACCCATAACACTAAACACAACAGTTTTAGGCATCATTGTGCTCAACTCTGAGGTAAAAATGATGTCGGCTCCTTTCTGAAACAACTTGATGTTTATCAAACTCTCAGCCACTTAAAGTCTGCTTTCTGTTAAGCTTGGGAAATGCTTATTTGATGCTAGCACGACATAGAACAGAATTTGGCCTGATGAGTTTTACTTTGTTCATTTTCATCATGTTTCCACAAAGAAACATTATATCACCTGTAGTAACAGAGAGATGTTATTTGGCCGAAAGTGCTATGACTCCTGAGAGGCAAAACTAAAATTTTCTAAACTGGAAGAAATAAACTTCTAAAAGCCAATAAAAGAGCAGACAACACTCTTGATAGACATGTTTTGTTTAGCTTTTATAAACTTTTCTTGATAAACTTCTTTTGTAAAAGTCTCTATAGGAAAATTACCAATGATTTTTTCAAGTGACAATAATAGGAAACCAAGCGGCCTTGAAGTTAGGGCTAAGTTGTTCAAATTAGAGAATTTTATTTCTAGAGTTTTCTACCTGCATTTATAAGGATAAAGAGTTACAATTATGTAATTTTATCAAGTCAATAGAATCAATGTAATACAGAGTCTGGGTAACTAACTAAAAACTTCATGCTATATCATTTCTTCAATTACAGAACTTAACACTTTTGCCCAGCTCTTTTCAAATAAGTACCTCTATTCCCTACTTTGCCTATGAGGACACAGCCCTAAAAGAAAGCCGATAATTTATGTAGGCTTCTAGGATTTTTTTTTTATCCTTCTGACAAACACATTTGAAGTTACATTTTTTCATATATAATACTACTACTGAGCCATACACAATATTTTTAAAAGATTTTAATTAAAGATGGGCAGAAAAGTTATAAAATCAAACTGATGTCATTCTCCTTGTAGGGGGATTACCTTCTGTTTTATAAAGTATATGAAGAGGAGTCAGAAAGATAAAATCATTAGTTTTATCTAATGAGATGTAAACATGACTAACATTATATATATATATATACACACACACACACACACACACACACACACACACACACACACACATACTAGGGGCCCAGTGCACGAATTCGTGCACCTTGAAAGGAAGTGTAGGTCGCAAGGCTGTGGTAGGCACGGGGGGGGGTCTCGGCCCATCCTCTGCACCCCTGCCTGGCCCCTCCCACTGCAGCCCCCAGTCCTCCCTCAGAAACAGGGGGCGATGGAGAACCTCTGAGCGATCAGGACTGGCGCCAGCTTCAGGTGCAAGCAGGGCCGGCACTGGAAGTAGGTGCGAGTGGGGCCAGTGCCGGCAGCAGGTGCAATTACCAGGCAGGACCACAGTGTGCGGGAGCAAAGAATTTTCAGTAACCACCAGAGGCTCGCCCCAGTGGCAGCCACCAGAGCCCTGCCTTGGTCTGGCCCCCCCGCTCACCTGCTCCACCATCCCACCTCGGCCGATGCCCGCCATGTTCCACGCATGCCCCCTGGTGGTCAGCGCACATCATAGTGACTGGTTGTTTGGTTGTTCGGGTTGTTCCACAGTTTGGTCTATTTGCATATTAGCCTTTTATTATATAGGATTAAAATCACTGGAGTTACTATTTTGAATTAAGGGAAAGCAGCATATACTAGTATGTAGCTATTAATACAAAGTTTCTATGTAGAATAAAAAGGTGGGATGTTTATAATCAGAATGTATTCATTTGAAGTTATATAAAAGTATATATACATATATATTCTACATGATCTAGTAATCCTTTGTACTATTATATCACATGTAAGTAGGATTTAATGCATAGCATTTTATCCCCATTAAGATAGAAAATACTTAATTTTATTATAATTATAGCTCCTTTGTAAGCAAGGCACAGAACAAAACAAGAAAATAAGGCTTAACATCATATAAAATCTCCTATATACATTTCAGCAATTAAAATAATGATTGATGACCTAGATACAAATAATATCATGGGAATAATATAACATCTGAGTTTAAAAAGAAAGCTACAAGATCCTCATTGAACTATACAAAATTATAATGCTATAAAGCGTGTCCCACTATAGAACAAGGTGATCTCTGAAATTACAAGGCAGTGAATTCAGAACCATAAAAAGGAAATATTACTTCATAACCTTTCGGTAACCTGTAGCTACAGTTCCATAGGAGGTCATAAAATCAAATTCTGTGGTAGGATTTAAAAGATGGATAATTTTATAGCACTCATAATATCAGTGTTCAAGCTCATTGCCTTCAGCAGCTGGAATAGAATTATCTGATCATTCATATCAGTAGACTACTAGGTCTGAGGGTAGGTGGTACGTGTTTTCTTAAAGGTTAAGTATTGGTTCTTTGGAGTCAAATGACACCATTTACCATGTTAGTCTCCTTTCTAACATAAATGAGAGTGATGAAGGAGCATAGAAGCCATAGCAGCTGCCTTAAGAATCAGAATTTATCATTCTCTTCTGAAGTCTTCTCATCCATTTACAGGCCCACATGCACAGTAAGCCTACACTGGCATCCAATGGATGCTGGAATTCCCATTTCCAGGTTATTTTATCTTGAGTGATCTTCTGTTTCCAAGCTGAAGCTTCCATTTTCCAGAATGTCCACATGGTACTTTAACTTGTGAAAAATACTTCCCGTTTCTATCATCTCTTTTAAAATTCAAATTACAAGTCTATTACCATTTATATGTCCTCTTTGGAGAAATGTTTATTTAGGTCCTCTGTCCATTTTTTAATTGGTTGTTTGGTGTTTTTCTGCTGTTAAATTGTATGAGTTCTTTATGAATTTTGGATATTAACCTATTATTGGATGTATCATTGGTGAACATTTTTTTCCAGATGGCCAATAGACATATGAAACAATGCTCAATGCCACTAATCAACAGAGAAAGGCAAATTTAAACCACAAGGAAATATTGCCTCATAACTATCAAAATGGCTATCAATAAGTCAAGAACAACAAAAAAATAAATGTGAAAATATGGAGCCTTCGTGCATTATTGGTGGGACTGCAAACTGGTCCAGCCACTATGGAAAAGAGTATGAAGGTCCATCAAAAAATTAGAAATAGAACTACCTTGTGATCCAGCAATTCCATTTTTGGATATTTATCTGAAGAAATCCAAAACACAAATTCGAAAAGATAAATGCACCGCTATGTTCACTGAAGCATCATTTACAATAACTAAGATATGAAAGTAACCTAAGTGCTCATCAATGGACAATTGGATAAAGAAGATGTGGTGTGCATATACAATGGAATATTACTCAGCCATAAAAAAAATGAAATCTTACCATTTGTGACAACATGGGTGGAGTCCTAGATGGTATTAATGCTAAGTGAAATAAATCAGACAGAGCAAGGCAAATACTATGTGATATCAGTTATATGTGGAATCTAAAGAACAAAAATAAATGAACAAATGAAACAAATGGGCTCATAGATACAGAGAACAAACTGATGGTTGCAGATAAGAGGGGAATTGGGGGACTGGGTTAAAAAGATGAAGAGATTTAGTAGTACAAGTTGGTAGTTGCAAAATAGTCACAGGGATATAAAGTACAGCATAGGGAACATAGTCAATAATATTTTAATAATTATGTGTGGTGCCACGTGGGTACTAGATTTATCAGGAGGGTCACTTCCTAAATTGTATAAATACATAACCACTATGCTATACACCTGAAACTAATATAAACTAATACTGAATGTCAACTGTAAATTTAAAAATAAAAGAGAAAAGCAAAAAGAAAAGATGAATAACATGAAAAAATACAAATTACAATGTCCTATCTATGCAAATTTTTAACTGTCCTTTCATATTTAAACATTTTTTAAAATTGCTTTTCCTGCCTCTGTGCCTTTGCTCAGTCTGCCTCTGTCACTAGAACATCATTCTCTGTCCCTCCCAATTCGAGAATTCATTTTAATTCCAGTTTCTTCATGAAGAGATCTTTGATTCCTCAGATGAAAAGTCATACCCCAAACACATTCTCCCCAAATACTCTGTTTGTCCAAAACATTACATCTGTATTTCTGATACCCATTTCTATCTTATCCTAGATGTATGCATAAAGGCATATGGTTTACCTCTTGTTTAGCTCTGTTGCAGAATGTAAAGTTCTCATAAATGGTTGCTGTCTCTGAGTCATCCTTTGTATGTTTCTCACACCTAGTCTTCGATGTGCCAGTTGCTCAGGAAGCATGGAGGAATAATCAAATTAATGAGGTGATGTTTATGCAGGTGTGTGCTTCCTTGGACAATAACGCACTGGAAGAGTTACTCTGCAGCATGCCTGTTACCAATACCTTTATGTAATTCTTCACTTTTTCCAGCTGGCAGGTGATTTCTTTCTTGGTTACTTTTGAAAATCCCAGTACTTTGAAATAATAATAATAATAATAAATTAATCTCTACCAAAAAATACCAAGAAAAATACAGTATTTAGACCTAGTATTCATATGAAAAGAAGTGCTTCAGTAAAAAATACAAAAATAAAAGGATGTTGAGACTGTCATTATGTTAAACACAGCCTTGTGGTTGTTTCTGGGTAGAGTTGAGTGAAGCACCAAAAATATCATTTTGTTAACCTGCTTCTTCCATCTAGTGGCAAAAAGCAGTAAGATACAATGTCCTAGGAAAACACCAGGGTCAAATGGTTCTAAATGCCATATTAGAAATTACTGATGGTAAGAGTCCAACATCCAAGGTTTACATTATTTAAAAAAAATAAGTATTTTAGAAAATTGACAGCATTCAGCTGGGATAACTATCAAAGTTATTTAAATTCATATGTGTATTAGCACATTTTTAACAAAGACTTCTGCTACATATATAAAGGTATATATCAGTCCACATTAAAACGGGGTGAAACTATTTGTGTATACATAATTATGTTTCTGAACCAAATTGTTAGATAACTATTTAGAATTTCATTATTTCCTCAACTATAGGCCCAGGACTACTGTGCTGTTATAGGTTTCAAAAGATAAAATTGAGAGCCACTGAAATTGGCCTATCACACTGGAATAATCAGTTAAGATAATTTTTCAAAAATAGGCAGTGAAATACTTTATAACCTGAGGCATGGAGTCAATTGAAAGGGGGGAAAGAGGCATCATTTAAAGGAGGTACAATCATCTGCTCGACATTATTTGAGCTGCTTCAAAGGCATCAATGAAAAATAACATGCAACGCATGGCATAGTTGTGCATTCTCCACACTCTCCAAGGCCAAAGCTTATCCCTAGTATGTGAGGTTGGACTAGCCTAAAAATGTATGTTCTGCTACAAATGGAGAGAAGGTGGGGAAATGGGGCAATGACATAGAGGAGAGGTTGAAACAAAGGAGATGGGCTCATTGGACAACTCCATCTGGGAAACCGGCAAGGCAGAAGTGATTGTCATTTCTCCAGGATTCTCATGGCTAGTCTCCCTGGATCGAGCCAGGAAAGGAGGGGGAGACTGCTGAAGCCATTGCCATTGTTTAGATATCAGCCACAAGGCCTGAAGCCTTATCCTCAGTAATTAAATTGATACAAACAGTTGTTACCATATGACGCCAGCTGGAGCCAAACTGGTGATGGTATCTGGCCATCGGGGCTACTGGCTCCTGTGGTTGGAACCTAGCTTGGCACTACTCATTTCACTGACTTCACAATCATGCGTGCCCACATTATAGGCAATTGAAATGCGTAGGTCTCTTGTATCATGGTATAATGTGGTTTTGCTAAAACTGGAGACCTTGGCATTTAACATTTTCTTTTGCAATAGACAAGCTCAGTTCCTGAGAAGCAAACTGCAGGCAAGCTATATATGTAGTCACCAGCATTAATATTTTATTCATTATTTGTATGAGCTTCTTGCACCTTGAGCAAATCATGTAACTTCTTTGGGCCTCCGTTCCCTGATCTGTATGACAGAGGTAATGATGATGCCCATCTAATAAGGTTTTTTATCAGGAACTAAATGAGAAAATATACATAAAGTGCTGGCAAATAGTAACTATTTAATAGAGATGAGACATTACTGTGTATAGGGTACCTAATATATGCCAAGAATTTTGTAGCACATTATCCTGCATATAGTATGGCATCTAACATTTATTTACATGTGTTTGTAAAATAAAGTTAAGAGCACTCCCTTTGGTGCAAATATTTTTTTTTAATCATAGTTTACCTTTGGAAATAGGCATGGTGATTTTTTAAAACAATTTTCAAATATTTTGTAAACAATGCCTTCAAGTCTTTGGGTAGCCAATAAGCAATTACAGTTACAATTAGCTCAATGTTTGTGTCATGCTTTTTGGTGGTTCTTAGAAAATCTTAGCTGAAATGCTAAAGATTGATGGAAAAAATTCAAAACATATAAATTTTAAAAAATATGTATATGATTATCAAAGATAAAATGTTAAAGAACAAAAGGGAAGATAAAATGATCATTAAAAACTTCTAATCCCTAAAGAATAGAAGTTGTCATCAATTTCTAGATAAGTATTGTAGCCTATGTTTTGTATGAGCCAGGAGCTCAAAGAATGAGGGGGAGGGGGGAAGTCATTCCAAAGCACCAATCAATTTTCCTGTCCCCATGTGAATCTGGGTTGGAGTGAGTCTATAAAATGGTAAGTTTTTTATATATAAACATATTTAGAGAACAGGGGTATATTTGAGGAAATTAGGGGAATGTGTATTCTAGAGATATGGGCAAGAGCAAGATTTTGCAGCAGGAATATAAACCAAGGATATCCTGGCAAAAATACAAAAGTCTTTGTGATGAAAATAGTTAAACAGCAGAATAGCAACCTATTTTCTTCTTTTATATGGAGATGCCCTAGCAAAAAAAGTGAACCAGTCAAATCCCCTTGTAAATCAAGTCATGACAAATCCTGCAAACTAAGGATGTTTGTTAACAGAAGATTCCTTATCTATGAAAAGCTTTGAACAGGATGTTTTTGGTTGGTTTAAGATTGCTTATGATAAAAAAACACCAAAAACTAGATTTGGATGGATGGGGCATGGGTCCTTAGAAAATGCCACATAAGCAATGTAATTATCTGAATATAAAATGGAGCTGTTTACTGACTAAAATATAGCCCCTTTGGGGTTAAGTCCATGTAGCTAAAAACATAAATAAGAACCTTTGGAATTGGCTGATTCTATAATCTCCTTTATGATGAATAGAGGATAGTTGACAAATCTAGCTTAAAATTAAATCCACGCCAATCTGAGAAATTCCTGGAGCAACCAGAGACAGTCCTCAAACTGTGAGAATTAAGTTATTTTCTCTCACAGACACTTTCCAACATGCAAGAAACTCATAGCTAAGAGGGAAGTTTGAGTTTTGGCAAAATCACATTGCACCTATGAGAATATTGCTAACCTCAATCACAAACTCATCAAAAATAAATCTTATTGTAACTGTGGTCCTTAGCAGAGATGTCTTAAAAGATTTATAAAGGATGGTAGTACAGGGAGCCCTACTGAGAACTCATGATCCAACTGCTCACATTATATAATATCTGCTCCTAGAATATATGCAGACTTGAAGCCTCTGGGAGGAATCAAATAGGGCTACTCTGCAAAGACCCCTTGGATTTTGGACTTGAAAACTAAGGCAGCTGCTCATTAAAGCCCATTTGAACAACAGTTGTTAGCTTGTTCCCAGAAGTTGATTAAAACTGCTGCACCATAGAAGGGCATCAAATAATTCAGAGGCTGAGATATCAATCATGCCTTGGATAATGTCAGAAAGACATTGAATAGGGAAGGGGAAGCACAAGAGAAAATGCTGTATTGGAAGATGCTGTCAGGTAGGAAGTGCAGGGGAAGAGTGCAGCAGCCAGGAGCAAGTTGCTCATGGAGGCACTGAGAGAGCCCTGCAAAGACCCCCTCTTCCCCACACTGCTCTGTGGTCCAAGCCCTGTGATTCTTTCCCAGCCAAGACAAAGCAGCTGCCTGGTTCTGTGATGGTAGTTCCTGGCTTGAGGGCCATGCTCCTGCTTGGAAATTGGCAGCTATGTATGTGCCTTACTGGGAGAAAAAACGTTGAAGAGAGAAAGAACAGGTAAGTCTGCAAATTGGCAGAGTTGAGAGCTGCTAATTTAGCAGTGGGAGAAGAATTACGCTCCTGATCTCAGAGGAGCATTTAGATATTTACAGACTTTGGGCTGTAGTCAAGAGCAAATGGGTCCTAGATCACTAGACAATAGAGAATTGCCCTTATGTGGCACTCAAGGAAAACTCATTGAGAATTAAGAAAAATTAAAGCAGATCATGTGGATATTCACACACACACACACACACACACACACACACACACACACACACACATCTAGTTTCCAGCTCAGAAAGGAGATTGGAATGCTGAAACAGATACCTTAATCAGATTCCTGAGCCAGCTACCTGGGTTCTTGAAACCAGCAGGTATGTAGTATCAGATACAGTAACAACCTGTGTCTTCCCAAGCAGGGGTAGATGTTACCTAATGACACCTGTTAAAAAACTGTACTAAAACATCTGGAACAAACCAGATGAGACCCAGAATTTGTTGAAAAATAGAATCTAATCACCTCCCCTGTAATAGCGAGTGTGGTATATGAGAAGTCATTTCTGTTGGGAAGGGATAGAATGATCCTTCCTGTAATATTGACTGATATGTGGTATGTCAAACATCACTTTAAACTCTTTTATTGATTGATGAGAGAGAGAGAGAGAGAGAGAGAGAGAGAGAGAGAGAGAGAGATTTGTTGTTCCACTAAGTTATGCATTCGTTGATTGATTTTTGCATGTGCCCTGACTGGGGATCAAACCTCACAACCTTGGTGTATTGAGACAACTGAGCTACACAGCCAAGGCCAAATATCTCTTCAAGAGTTACATGGTCTAGCAAAGGATTTTTAAGTTTTAGTTATACAATTAATAAAAAGCAAGATTTATGTAAACAATGACCCCCCCCCGATGAGAAAATATTTTGAGAAGCTGAATTAAATCTTCCAATAGGTACAATATTTATAAAAATGGATTGGCCAGAGAAGACAGTGAATTTGGCCTTAGAAAAATTATATACTCAAGTTAAATGCTTCCATCAACACATTATAAAAAGTTTCAAATCACTGTGAATAAAGGAGGAAAAAGGGTAACTGCTAAATAAAAGAATTTATCCTGTAAAAGCAGTGCTCTTGGTATCAAAATAGTTGAATTGGGATGATTTATACAAGTATTCCAGCTAAGAAATATGGAAGGACAAAATTGCATTATTGACATATTGAATTCATGGATTTAGGCAATGCTCATCAATGGCTCCTAACATCACAAAAAGGAGAGAACCAGACATTATATCTCCCAATAGAAGAATACAACGCCATCTATGAAACATTCTTACCAAAAGTTGAACCTGAATGTAATCAAGCTTTTAGATGTAATGCACAGAAAATACAGAAGACAGATGAAAGCATGGGAATACAATTATCAAGAAAAGTATGTAATTTTCTAAAATATGAGGAAAATATCTAGAATAGTGCCATAAATCATTAGGCATTTTCTCTTGTGCTGGATTTTGTGGTTTATGGTTCTGAGGCCTGTAACTCCCTCCAACACTCATTCTGTATATAAAGCGGAAGCTGTCTTTGGATGAGGATGATCTAGAAGATGGCGGGGAAAGAAAGTCATATATAAATGGAGCTGGAAATCTGATGACACAGGGAGAGTAACAACTTCTACATCAAACTTACAGAATTCCTCTACCTCCTTTTATTGCTTCATCTGGTTTCAGTTGAGCTTACTTTTACTTGTAACTCAAATCATCCTAATTTATAGATTGAAAAAAGAACTACATACTGTGAAATGAGACCACTTCCAATGAATGTATTTAAATTTTGAGGATCTATATATACAAGTCTTACCTATCATATGGGGTTTTTTCTTTCAATTCATAAATGAAATCAATTTGAAGAGTAAGTAAAAGGTTATATTTCTTTCTGGTTTTTAAGCTGCATTGACACATGGTTGAGTGTGAGGTTCCCCTCCAAATCTTCTCCAGTCACTGACCATTGAGAATCTTCTGGATATTAACTAGTTATCCAAAAGATAATATTGTAAAAAACCAAAGTGTTTAAAACTTATGCTCTGTAACCACTCAAAACTGATGGATTTGAACTTTTGTGACAATACCCAAAGTAAGAGCAAAACCCTTGAAACAATATATGCACTCATAAATATGATGTACTCTGATATTTTCAATTTCTTTAATTATAACATACTACGTAGATTCCATAATCCACTTCCTAATAAGTGTGCAACCTGTAGCCTGAAAAGACACTGATTTAGATCATTCTACTTCATTACCTTCAAAAGAAAATGGTCTTCTCAGAAAGGAGAAAAGATGCATTGTCACTGTTGCAAACAATAAAATGTTAAGGACAGGAAGGAAGACATTCACAACCTTTAGGTTTTCTGTATGAGTAGATTATACAATCATTTAGAGTAGATTAGTGCTAAATTACTTCAGTGTCTAATAAATAGAGATAAAAAACCATTATAGTTATTGCAAGTTACTCAAGGGTATGAAGCTTGGTTGCCCAAGTTTTCATGTCTTCTAAAGTTTGTCTTTTGACTTTCACAAATAGCAAGTTAGGAAAGATTTAGTATAGATGCAGCCTGGGTTTTCTTCCTCTCCCATATTCTACTACACTCTGACTCATTCCCTATTCATGGTAAATACTAAGAGATTTGCAATCAGATGAGCCACAAGTCCACCAAAGTCTACTGCTGCGATGACAGAGACATTGCTGCAATAAATAATACACAAAAGGGTCCTGGGAAAAAATGTGTCTCTCTTGGCAAGTGATTTATTAATAAGGAGTAGCTTGAACATTCATCTTCTCTGAGAGCATATGTACTGCATTAAGGGCTTCTGAACATCTTTTTGCTTCCACGTTATTTTTACCAGTACTTGTAGAATCAGGTAACAATCCATAAAGCCCATCTGGAACAAGGGCTCAGAGTAGGTTGAATTTGGCTGTCATTCCAAACAGGAGTGAGGAACTAGGAAGAGCAAAACAGGAAACGAGGAAAAGGCAAAACAAGGAGTGTTATTAGTTGGCCACTGGGGTATGATTCCTTCAGGGAACCTCTAAGGAGCGATGTGGAAGGGACCTGAGAATTGTCAATCCGATGAATGAGAGGAGTATGGGTCCACTGACTTCTGTCCTCCTTGGTCAAGAGCTGTCTGTGGGGTGTTAGCTCTTCACACAGGGTAGTTTATGTGTGAGAATGACCAAGCAGGTTCCTGCAGGTGGTCCACGCAGCTGAGGCATCAGCAAAGCCCTGGCAGAAAGCAAGCTACACAGCACAACTGATGCAAGGTGCTGTCGGTTCATGGAGTGCAATTCGTTGCTGGAGTAAAAAGACTGAAAGGACTGGCGGTTAGTCAGAAGAGCTTGCTAATGCACTGTGGAATAAGTGTGCTAATAAAGCAATGTGTAAAATACCATGTAAAACTAAATGAGAAGAAGGAAATTATTTTGGGGTTTTGAGGCATGAGTAGAAGTGCTGAGGGCTTAATTTGTTTCATCCATTTGCTATCCTTTTTCTTTTTAAGTATCAGATTAATTATATTCATTATCTTCTGCCCCAAAAGTCTAACTTAAAAAAAAAAAGATGAGAAAAAAATGTTTCTACAGTAATTTTTTTAAATGTCCAATAAAATATTTTAGACCTAAAAGTAAAGAAAATATTTCTCTTTGGATTGTGACTTATACTTTACTGGCACAGGGTAGGGAGGGCATGAAAAAACACCTGAATAAATGCAGGCACTGTGTAATCTATTTAGGTGGTGAGGAGAGAATCTGCATGACACTGTGGTGAACAATTCAAAGCACAGGGAGGAAATGCATTCACGCATACTGTTCAGCGAAGGAATTATTACTTTTTCGTGATCCTCAAGTTGAAAAACAAATTTGAAACAGTTATCATAAACACCAACTCTCAAATATTGAGTTTCTATAGGGTGCATTGTTTGTATCTTATTAATGGACTTTTCAAAAATTATGTGGTTAAATTGCATGTTCTTTTCAAAAGAAAATGTTCATAAAGTGTTTTTGCTTGCTTGATATTGAAAGAGGAACATATTATCTAGATGAAAGAGGTGTTTTAAAAAAACACATCTAAACAGATTTTTAAAAATACATAATAGGTTTTAGAAAGCCCACAAACCACAACATCAAAGTCAATATTTTATATGGCTGGGATTGTGATCTAGAATATTTGGGCTTTACTTTTTCTCCACATTATAAAGTTACCAGGGGCCCAGTGCATGAATTCGTGCACCTTGAAATGAACTGTGGGCTGCAAGGCTGCAGTGGGCACAGGAGCGGGTCTCAGGCCATCCTCTGTGCACCCACTTGGCCCCTGTCTGCCAGCAGCCCCGCTCACGCTGCTGTAACTCCCAGGTGCTGATGGCGCAGGCCCTGCTTGCACCTGCTGATGGCGCTGAGCAATCGGGGCCGGCGCCAGGCGCCAGCAGTGGGTGTGAGCAGGGCCATCGCCGGCAGCAGGTGTGAGAGGCAGCTGCTGGCCCCGATCGCCCCTCAGGAGCAAAGAATTTTCAGTAACCACCAGAGGATCGCCCTGATGACAGCAACCGGCACCCTGCCTTGGTCTGGAGCACCCGCTCACCTGCTCCACCATCCTGCCACAGCAGATGCCCACCATATTCCACGCTCTGCCGCCTGCTGCCAATGCCCGCCATGTACCATGCGTGCCCCCGGTAGTCAGCGCACGTCACAGCGACCGGTTGTTTGGTTGTTCCACTGTTCAGTCTACTTGCATATTAGGTTTTTATATATATAGATGACTTATATCTGAACCTATAATTCACAGTGATTGATTCATTTCTAAAATTGAGATACTCTAAAATTACCTTATTTTTTGTTCTAAGACAGGGGTGGGCAACCCCTGGCACACGTGCCAAACATGGCACGCCAGTAACTTTTGCTGGCACGCAAAACCCTCTCTTATAATCTTCCATTTACACTTTTTTTCTTAATATTGACTTTTTTATTTTTCAGATAAATTCAATGTAGGTGCATCTTAAATAAATAATTTTACATAACAAGTTATCTTAAAGATCATAGACATGGCTGACTTTGAAATGCAGTTGATTGAATTTCAGAGTAGCTCAATTTGGAAGCAGAAATTTATTGACCTTAGAGTTGACTTGGAAAACATTGAAAAAAAGCGATTAGAGACAGGAGTACCAGAGAGAAGTGTCGAAAACTATTGAGGACTTGGAATGCCATTTCAGAAAATTTTTTCTGTCTAAAAAACTTTTCAACAGCGTTACTCTCCATGTTTTCATCCACATACGCTTGTGAATCTTTGTTCTCAGTGATGAATTTTGTTAAGTCTCCTAATAGGAGTAGCCTGACGGATGAAAGTAGTAGCTCGTGCATATCTCTGAAGGTCATGAAATATAAATCTGATGTAAAATCTCTGTCATCAGTGATGCAGCAGCAAAAGTCCCACTGATAATATCAAAGGAAGTCATAAAGTTTTCTGTCAGACTATCAGTGTACATGTATACATTAAAAAATAAATGTATTTTTCATCATCATATACTGTGTTTTTGTCGCTCGAATGAATTTTATTATTTCTTCAAGGTTCTTCACATACGTACACCTTAAGAGATATCAAGTAGGCGTAACATGTTCTCAAAAAATTAGGGTTGGCACGCAGAAGAATTTTGAGTCAGAGATTTTGCTGGTTTTGGCACGCACTCACAAAAAGGTTGCCCACCCCTGTCCTAAGAGTTTTTTATATGCATTTGTAAAATTATTCAGGTAACATAAATAAATCACCCTAGATTATTTAAAATATGCCTTTCCTATCCAAAACTGGCAGATTGTTACCATATCAAATTAGTTAGTTGCAAATATAACTTCTGTATTTAATCAAAGACGCTTAACACTGTCACCATGATATGTAGTTATAGTGCTTCTTGTAAAAGTCAGCATTTTTTTACACCAGCTCTTTTCATATAGAGAAGATATTTAATAACTGAAAGAAAAAAAGTCAGTTGATAAGTCACATTTAACCAGCACTAATGATTATTTAATGGAACAGCATAAACTTGAAGTGAACACCATTTACAGATTATTTTATAACAGCATTTTATTAAGGAATAATTTACATATAGTAAAACCACAAATCTTAAAATATATACAGCTTGAGGAATGTTGACAACTGTATGCAGGTACCATCATCCAGATCAAAACACAAAACATTTCAACCCAGAAAATTCCCTCATGCCCCTTTTCCAGGTCATTTGAATCCCTTGCCCTTATGCTGAACAGCTGTGGTTCTCATTCAGGATAGCCTAGTTTTGTGTATAATTGGCCTTCACATAAAAATAATTATACAGTATATTCTCTCTGATTTATTTTTCTCAGCATAATGCTTTTCAGATTCATCTAGGTTTTGGCATGCATCAACAGGCCATTCTTTTTTACCAGTAGTATTCCATTGTCTGACTCTATCAGATTATCTATTCTCCTGGGGATGGAAATTTGAGATTGTCTACAGTTTGGCGCTGTTATGAATAAAGCTGCTAAGAACATTCATTTTCCTTGAGTATATATCTAAGAATGAAACTGCTCAATCATAGGGTAGGAATGTATTTAACTATACTAGAAATTGCCAAATAGTTCCCAAGTGGTTGTACCATTTACATTCCTACCCACAATGTTGAAAACCCAGTTACTCCATGTTCTCATTTTCAGGGTTGTTGTTTTTTGCTGTTTTTTTTTTGTTTGTTTGTTTTTTAGCCAGTTAGCCATTGCGTATTTTGTAATTTTAGTCATTCAGTAGCATCTTCCTGTGGTTTTAATTCACATTTCTTTGATAAGTGAGGTTGAGAGCCTTTCTATATACTGATTGGCCTTTTGTATGCTTTCCTCTGGGAAGTGTCTGTTCAACTCTTTTGCTCCTTAACTGGCTTGTCTTTTTATTACTGATACTGTTCTTTACATATTCTAGGTAAGAGTCCTCTGGCAGATACGTGTATTTTGAATATTTTATCCAATTTTGGCTTGCTTTTTCACATTCTCACTGAAGGCTTTTGATGAGAAGCGTTTAATTTTGATAAAGTCCAATTTATTTGTTTTTTTTCTATTTTAGTGAGTGCTTTTTATGTCCTACTTGAAATTTGTTTCCTGCAGATTGTGAAGATTTTCTCCCAGAATTTTTTATTTTACCAGTTACATTTAGGTTCATTTTTTTTTCTTTTGGAGTATGGTAGAGGTCAAGGTTCATTTTTTTTTTCATTTTTTTCCCAGTTATTCCAACACCATTTGTTGAAAAGACTATCCTTTCCCTCTTAAATGCATTGGCACCTTTGTCACAAGTCAACTGACTCTACATAGTTCTCTTCCTGGTTTCTCTATTCTGTTCCATTGATATATTTGTCTAAATTTATGCCAAGGTCATACTGTCTTCACTATTGAAGATTAGTAACAAGTCTTGATTCAGTTAGTATATGTCTTCCAACTTCATTGTGTTTCAAAACTGTTTTGGCATTTCCACACAAAATTTGAATCATCTTGTCAATTTCTATCCCCAAAAAGCCTTCTAGGATTTTAAACTTGGATTGCATTGAATCAATAAATCACTTTGGGGAAAACAAATTAGACATTTATTCTCTCCTATATAGCTGGACAGTCCAGATATATTACTCTACTGCATAGTTCAGAACCCAGGCTCCTTTGTCTTTCTACTCAACTACCTATCCCTGGGTTGGCTCCTTGCTGACACAATGAAGCTAGTGTGTTACCTCAGGGATTCATTCTGCAACTCAGGAAAAAGGAAGGGGAGGGCGAAGGACAAAATGTGTATGGCAGCTGAGTCTTTCATCTTTAAAGCATCTTTTCTTTAAGCCCCACCGGATACTATATACTCATATCTCATTGATGTGAACTGTTTTATAGAGTCATTTCTATCTGCAAAGGCATCTGGGAAAATGTAGTTTTTGAGTAGAGCCCCTAAAAATTAATGTACTGTCAGTAAAGAACAGGAAAACGTATGTAGTGGGTAGGAACTAGGTATCTGCATAAGTAATAAAGTTTCTAGAGATCAACCAAAGAACTTGTATGCATATATTCATAACCCATAGACACTGACAATAGTGTAGTGAAGGCCTGGGGTGGGGGGCAGGGTTGGATTAGAAGGGGTCAATGGGGGGAAGAAGGGGATATATGTAATACTTTCAACAATAAAGATTTCTCTTTTTAAAGTTTCTTCTGCAAAACTGCTAATTATTTAAGTTTAGAATGCTGGAGAAGGAACAGGTAGAGAAGTTCATAAATGATTTACTAGATTGCTTCTAGCTCCGAAATATGTTATAACAGAAATTTTAAAAATTGTAGACCATGATGTTTTGATGTTTACAAAATGAGTACATTCAACACGTTGTTTACTAGCATTCAGAAAATGGCATTTCTTTATAAATAAAAGCAGAAGCTGTTATCTGAATTCCATTTCTTCTACAAAGTAAAAATAGTCATAAGACAGGAAAAATAGCTACTTTAAATAACACATGTATCTTAATGATGCCTTAACAGATGTGGATTTCCTATTCGACTGAAATATATCCTTGTTTTCTACCCAGTTCAAGAATGGACAAAAGATTCTGAGTAAAGAATTAATGTACATGGAGTTCAAAAATGTGAAAATAAGATTTTCCTATCTCAGGCTAGCTAAGGTTTAGGGAAGTGAGAAGAGAAATAATGATTTGATTGACAGAGTCAGGGATATTTAGTGTAAGGATGATGTGAAGCAGATGACAGAATTCATTGACACTGTGGCTCCTGGACTAAATGACTGTAAGAAAAATTTTAACTTTATAGATATAATAATCTACAAACTTTCCATTTTCTTGTTAATTTATACAAAATTTGTCAGAGAAATACTATATTTTCATTGACCTTTATGAAAATATTTATTGTTGAAATGTTTTCACATTATACTTGAAAGAGATTATATTTATTACTAGAGGCCCAGTGCACGAAATTTATGGACTGGTAGGGTCCCTAGCGGCTGCTGGCTGCCGGCCGGGGCCTCCCTCCCTTCCCCTGGCCGGCCCCGCCCCCTGGTTGACCTCCCAGACAACTCCCTGTCGAGGGGACAATTTGCATACTACGCTTTTATTATATAGGATGATTTACCTTAAAAAGTATAGAGAAGAAATGATTGATATGGTCATCTACTATACTCCTATACATCAGGTTTCTCTGTTAGCCACAGGTCAGATTCTGGTTGTTTCCCTTCTTCTCCAAGCAGTGTGTTAAAACTGAAAGGCTTGAAGTATTCCAGACGGTGGCTAAATGCAAAGAAAAAGAAGGTGGGAATTGAAATGAATTATGCATTTGAAAAATAGGTGACCTGAAAGGCTATTCATTCTGTCACATCTGTGATAGGACAACATTCTATTTTAAGAACACCAAAGGTAAGATATATTCTGTATGTATAATTTTCTCACTCTAGCTCTCAAACATTAAGCTCTGAAAACATTCACCCACATCCCAAAGCACTTAAAATGTATCCTCAAAACCTGACTCATTCCATTTAGCCTTAAACAAATCATATTATATTTTTACAGATGTTTTTACATTTAAACTTTGACATACTTTATATCAGTCATATGAACTACTATTTTAGAAGTTTCAGCTCCATAGATAAGAGGATAGACTCCTTTGCCCAAGCAAAGGAGGTTGAAAGAGTGTTAATCCTAGCTCTTTTCTTCCTGGGAACGTCCTTTAACTATTATGGAGATTTCTATTGTGGTTTAATTGGCAGAGAAAGGTTTAGCTAACATGCTGCAGTGGAACTCAGCTCTGCAGCAGATCACTCTGCCTTGGCTGGGCCCTGGCCAACGGCATAGTCGCACTTTTACCTAGGGTAAGCCTCCAATAACAAATACATTGAGGAGTCGAACATATTATAGCACTAAGGGGCTAAAATATAAGAAGATATTAGCTGGTAAAGAGCCAGAGAAACAAGCCATCTTGATATAAGAGCCCTGAGTCACTTGCATTTAGATCCTGGGCCCATTCTGCTTACCTGGCCAGACTGAACCAGTTTGAGTCTCAACTGTCAATCCCAGATGAAGAGGTTCAGGAACCAACAGTGAAGGTTAAGAGAAAAGAAGGGAGGCTAGTTAGGAAGTGTCAGGACTGGGGAGAAAAGAGGAAAGAGCGCAAAGTGTGTCAGGCAGAAAAAAAGGAATAGGCTAGAAGAGATGAAGGCAAAGTGAGTGAAGAAAGAGCATGACAGGAAGGAGAAGGCAAACAGGGAAAGGAAGGACAGCATTTTCAGGGATAAAATGACAGGAGAGTCAGTCCGCCATGGTGCAAAGTCCACGAGTGTTAGCAAAGATAGCTAGATATTAATAAAGGAAGGGCGCAAAGGAATCAGACATTATTAAGTATAATAAACTAGGAAGCTGAATCCGACACTGAGCCTGCTTCAGTAGGAGGTTGAGCATTCACAGGCTCCCCAAGGGCCTGCTGTATTGGGTCCTAATCCCTGAAGAGGACAGGAAGGTCCATTATTGGTCATGACCAGGGGAAGAAGAAAAACAGCTGGAGAAATTCCTCTGCTGGACACATGCCCAGTAGAAGCCAAGATGGTGCTGGGGGAGGTAAGCGCTTGCCCAATAGAGACCAAGATGGTGACCATGGCACAGCGCCAGCCAGAGCACAGCTGTGAACACAGACTAAGCGAGTCAGTGAGGACAGGGACTGAACTTGACTGAACCAATGGCACAGAATTCATGGGCACTGGCCTTTGCTCTTGACTTGATGAAGACAAGGCTGGACTTCTTTCACAGCGGGACAGAGCTGAATCCAGGGCAGTCCTTTGATTTTGCTTCTACAATAAATCTTACCACTGCTTCTCATCCTCCCATACATGGGTCTCCAGAATGCTTTCCTATCACTCTGTGAAAGGTCCTCAATTGTCTCTGTTAGCTCTTCTGAACACACACACTCGCCAGACTGTCTTGGCCACACTGAGTACACTCAGAGAGCTAGAGAGCAGGAATCCCAGCTTGCCCTAGGACAGAATCTGGCTTTCCCAAGGGAGTAAAGCTTGCTGCAATCCATGAGGCATTCATATGGCGGGACAGGAGCTATATTCTCCTTAGGTGACAGCTTCAAAGAGATACGACTCAAATTGGGCAAGTGTAGGAGATACCTGGGCTTACATGCCTGGTGCCCACAGGGGCCAATATCTCTTGTAATAAGTCCACAGGCATAGCTTCTAGGGTCTCCACAGAGAATAGGACTGTTAAAGGGAAATCCAAAGTGATGCTGAGGTATTTATAATTTATTCATAAAACTATCTGTCTGGATGCAATTTAGCAATTAGGAGTCATCTTTGTTATAAGTTATGTTGCCCAAAAACCTAGTTGACATTTTTATCCTTATAAGGTTACTAAGGGAAGACAGCTAGAGAGTTAATTGAAGGTGATATTCTCAAGCAGCAAGGGAAAGAATTTATTAACCCTTTGTTCACACCAACAATCTGAATGTCTCTGGCCAGTCAGCTCTGAAAGGGATGATAAATGAATTTGTAACAATACTTCTATAGCAGCTGTTGCAATATTCACCGAGCAAGATTTTTCTCATATTGCCATGGAAACATAAGTGCTGTACTTATAGCAGAGAGAGAGACTAAGCGGGTCCACAGTCTGTCAAGTATTTACTAAGAACCATCAGGGAACACAGTACCCTACTAGGTGCTTGTACACATGTCTCCTTTGACTGAAAAATGTTATCACTGCTCTACCAAAAATTAATTTCCAAAAAACCCCTCACAGTTGGAACATATCTTCATTCATTTTCTACTTACAAATCAGGTTTTTGTCCTGGTTGCAGTTCATGCTGAGGTACAGGGTAAAGAGCTTCATAGATTCTTTTATCTTTAGATCCATGAATTGCAAATGAATTGAATTTTGTCACGTTTGGTGGAAAATAACTCCAAGGAAGATAAGCTCTGCCTTCCCATTTTGTCTCTCCTCTGGACACTTCGAATGATAGAGCAAGTTCTTGCTACAGAAATGATATGTGAAATATAAAAGGTAATTTCAGATTTATAAGTTAAACATACATATTAAATATTATAATGCATACATAGATCTTATACACTTAAGAACTTTGTCTCATATTTTTATTTACTTACTTTCCACACATTTCTTCTTCCAGATAATAAAAGCACCAAATGTTGTCCATGGCTGTGGAAATTAAAATTCCTCATGAGTGTATTAAAGAAACAAACATTATTTTCTTCACTCTTCTTTATATCTGCAATGTATGTAACTAAATTTCCAAATAATCAAAAGATGGCCCTAGCCAGTTTGGCTCAGTGGATACAGTGTTGGCCTGTGGACTGAAAGGTCCCAGGTTCGATTCCGGTCAAGAGTCGGGTTGAGGGCTTGGTCCCAAGTAGGGGGCGTGCAGGAGGCAGCTAATCAATGACTATCATCACTGATGTTTCTATCTCTCTCTCCCTCTCCCTTCATCTCTGAAATCAATTTTTAAAAAAAACGATGCAAATTGAATACTGGATAATTATAGGAAGAGCCAGTGTGTTCAGTTACTTAGAAATGCCATCATTTTCCAGATGATTATAGTCAAAAGCTACACATGGCCCTAACCCAGTGATGGCGAACCTTTTGAGCTCGGCATGTCAGCATTTTGAAAAACCCTAACTTAACTCTGGTGCCGTGTCACATATAGAAATTTTCTGATATTTGCAACCATAGTAAAACAAAGACTTGTATTTTTGATATTTATTTTATATATTTAAATGCCATTTAACAAAGAAAAATCAACCAAAAAAAATGAGTTCGAGTGTCACCTCTGACACGCGTGTCAGAGGTTCGCCATCACTGCTCTAACCGGTTTGGCTCAGTGGGTAGAGCGTCAGCCTGCAGATGGAAGGGCCCCAGGTTCGATTCTGGGCAAGGGCATGTACCTTGGTTGTGGGCTCATCCCCAGTAGAAGGTGTGCAGGAGGCAGCTGATTGATGTTTCTCTCTCATTGATGTTTCTAACTTTCTATGCCTCTCCCTTCCTCTCTGTAGAAAATCAATAAAATATATATTTTTTTAAAAAGCTACACATGTTCAGATTGCTTTTTATATTATTTAAATATAAAATTATATAAAAGATTTCAGTCAGAAGATGAAAACTCAGCAAAGGGGTGGGGGATATTATAGTATTTGGCATCTATAATAATAAAAGCGCAATATGCTAATTAGACCAGAGTCCTTCCAGAGGAAGCTGGGGCTTTGAGGGAAGCCCGGGTCTCAGGTGCCAGAGGGAAGCCGGTGCTGGTAGCTTGGGGAAGAAAGGCCTATTCTTGCACGAATTTTGTGCATTGGGCCGGCCTCTAGTTTATAATAAAACTAGTTTCAAAAACAAAAGTACCCTAAGAGAAGCTGGCACCAATTTCCAGGTGAATCCAACAACTTTACTAAAGGTTATTTCTATAAGAAAACTGTATTGAAGCTCATGAGGAATAAAGAAAATATAAAATATAGGTTGTCTAAAACTGTATCTGTCTGCCTCTTGTGTTTTCCTGCTTTCTGCCATTAGTTCAGACACCAATGTCACATTTTCAAAGAGAAACACAACATATCCTCAAAAGGAAAGTCTAATAAAAGAGCATAATTGGGACTAGCGGGTCAATAAGAATCAAAGATTTTCGAGTAGTTACATGAAAGAAATTTATTGTCTCTGGAAAAGACTATATCTAAACACTTCTATCCAGATAGTCTATTGTAAGCTTTTCAGGGAGGATTTCCTTCCGAAAACTATTCTAACACATGACAAGTATTCTTTCCTCTGCTTATTTTTATTGTTATGATGCAAGCTTAATAATATCCTAGGAGAAGTAAAAGTTCTTGTAAATGAAAACAATAATATTCTTCACATTGTTTTCCTAGAGACTAATTGTTACAGGAATTGATTGCCTGAAGCAAAACCTTGATTCTTGATTATTGACTGTCCTGATATATATGAAACCAAACTACTTTAAGGATTTTTTTTAATTTTTAGAACTTATTAATTTTGTACATAATAGTTATTATGTAATATCTTAACAAAAGAGAATCTAATTATCCTATTCATCCAGTGCTAAGTAATCTCTTTATGAAAATAAACTGGTATTTTTATCTAATAAAAGTAAAACCAAGAATGAAACTTTAGAATTCTAGTAGATCCAAGTTCTTTACTGTCTTGTAGACAAGTTATAAATCTATTTGCCTTAGCTTTCTCCCCTGTATGGTGAAAATAATCACACAATGGGTGAATATTTTTTTTACTCATGTGACAGTTTATGACAATCATATTTTTCAATAAAATATTTTGGCATGTTAGTTGAAAGGTAACATACAAAGATACTAGGTTATTCCTCTGAAAAATATAATTGGAAACAGCTACATTTTCCACATTAGAGTTAGCAAAAAAATCAAATTAAGGGAAAAGAAAATGATATCTAAAATTTTGTTTAAATTGATTGGAACTTCTGCCCAGCCTACAAAGGGACAAAGGCTAATGGATACTAGATACTGAAAGACATTTAAATGCCATTTAAAAGGATAATCACAATACAAAAAAAATATTCATTACTCAATATTTTACTAACTTAAAATTTGTTATAATATAGATGAGAGGTGGGCATAAATTCATTTTTTCATATCTACAGGACAAATATTGTCAACTAGGTAAAGAAGGTTACCAAAGGAATGGTTAAATTTGAACAAAGAGAGTCCAAGGTTAACACTTTAAATAAGTCTAGCAAAAACCATGTGTGATTTATCCCTGGCACTGAACACAAAGTGACATAGTACACACTCAATAACTAAATGAGGACTACTGTACAGCCTATGAGGGAAGGCGGGGGGTGAGGGGGCAAGAAATCAACCAAAGGACTTGTACACATGCACATGAGCATAACCAATGGACACAGACAGTAGGGGGGTGAGGGCTTGTGCTGGGGGATGGGGGTGGCCGGGGAGAGGTCAATGGGGGAAAAAGGAGACTCATTTAATACTTTAAACAATAAAGAATTTAAATTTAAAAAAATGAGGACTAAGTGAAGAAACACGTGAATACATTATTAACAAATACATAAAATGAAAGTGTAATGTAGTTATTTAAAAAATTTCCTAAAAGAAACATTTTCATAAATTAGTTTAATTTATTATATCTATATGTCTCTATTTCTGAGTAGCTAGGACATAATGCCAATTTATAGAATAAATAATGAGTTTCTGTTTTATAATAATATTCATTTGCAAAAAAAATTATTTTCAAATTTATTAAAAAGACCAACTACATAGTAAAATTAAAATAACATCAACGTACTATTTTCAAATATCTGTAATATATACAGAGTGTGACAAAAGTAGGCTTACAATTGTTTGTATGGGAAATAATACAATAATTAATAAATAATAATATAAAAATAAACTCTGTTTTGCATACTCACAACTTTAAACCTATTTTTGCCAAACCTGTTTTAAACATACATTTTAAATTATACAGTTATTTGAAAATAAGAAATTATACATAGTTCAGATTGGCATTTGCCCTAGTTTATTGAAATTAGTAAATGTTTACTATGACCACATGATTTATACCTAGAAAACAATGTGTTCAAGTAATATAGTAATGAGTTAGAAAAAAAAATTTTATACTTACGGGCAAAGTTCAACTTCTAAGTACTGTTCAGTTATGTCATTCAAGAAAAATGCTTCTACAACTTTTGAAAACAGAGATATAAAATATTGAGAATTTAATTATGCTTCAACAAAAATTATTTATTTATTCCTTTAGAGTATAAAATAAATTAACTCATTATTTTTAATTATAGCTGTATCCTCAGTAGGGAAGGGACAAAGAAAATAAATAGACATTGCTAAGAAATAAATTACCATCAAATTTTTCCATATCAGATTGCCATAAATTAAAAAGATGAGTAAAGCCTAGTGCTGGTGAGGTTGTAAAGAAATCAACATTATCATATAGACTTTAGGCCAATTATCTTTTTCTGATAATCTATCTTAAGGAAATAATCAGACAACTAGAAAAATAAGTAAATATAATGCTATTCATCAAAGTATTGCTCAAAAATTAGATATTACCTAAATGGTTATCTCCTATTATATAGGATCATTGCCTATTATATAAATAAATCTTCTATTATATAGGAAAGCTACCATATAATTATGGAATTTATGTATTCTATGTATGTAACCATTAAAATCAAAGACAGTTAAATATTTTTTGATATGAAAACATATCCATGATATTTGACAAGTAGGCTACAGAGCAATAACCAAATCAGCAAATAAGTAAACCTTTCAATGCTGCAAAGAGAATAAGGGGCCAGGTCATGAAAATTCTTATATAGAAATCATATTAAGAAGAACTTATCTGGGGAGGAGCAGAAGCCTGAGAAGGTTTTTAAGTAGCTGAATGATGACTTTAAATTTTTCTTTTTAAATGTATCTTTATTGTTGAAAGTATTACAGAGGTCCCCTTATTCCCCTATTGATAGATCACTCTGGCTTTCAATAGAGAAGGATAAACTTAAGGGCAAAGACGATTTAGAAGTCTCTGTCCTATTTGAGGTAAAAGATGATAAAGAGATGATGGGAATGAAGAAGGGGTACTGAAATAGAGAAACATTTAGGAGGGAAAATTGGTATGACTTAGTAGATAAATCCAAACATAGAGAGTGAGGGAATATCTTCGAAAAAATTCACATTTCTATGTTCAGTGATTTGATGTATTTGACTGCCATTGATTGAGACTGGGCAATTAGGGAAAGAGCAGGTTTATGAGAAAAGTGGATAAGTTGAGTTTGGTACTTGTTGAGTAGATAAGTCACACTAGTGTGTACACCAATGGGAAAGTGATATATACAAGCTCTGTATCAGTAATAGACAACATATGGTTAACATTTTATAAATTAATCTTGACAAAATGCATGGCATACAGATGGTATAAAGTAGATGTTAGTAGGGACTAGAAGAATCATCCAAGGTTTCTTTGGCCCTGGACGATATGGCTCAGTTGGTTGGAGTGCTGTCCTGTGCACTGGAAGGACATGGGTTCAATCCCAGGACAGGGCACATACCTGGTCACGGGTTCAATTTCCAGTCAGGGCACATACCTAGGTTGTGGGTTCAAACCCCGGTCAGGGCGCATTCTAGAGGCAACTGAACACTGTGTCTCTCTCACATGGCTGTTTCTCTTTCTCTCTTTCCCCAACCCTCTCTAAAATCAATTAAAAAAAAAAGGTTTCTTTGAATAAATGGAACTTGATTTAGACTAAGTGCATTAGACGCAGGAGGAATAGAATGAGAAAAGGTACATGGGTGAGAATGTGCATGGATAGTAGCCTTTTAGAAATCAAGAGGTTTTGGTTGAATATGATAGCCCCATTCATGAGTCCCCAGAAAGTTTAAAGGAAGGATTTGAACTTTATCTCCGGAATAGTAATGGTTTGTGATCTGGGGAATGGCATCATAAAGTCTTTTTACAAAGATAAGTTTGGTAGCTTAATTAGGAGACATTAGACGGGGATCATATAGCAAACCTGAAAGTGTAATTTTATGGTGTCTTTTAACCTTCGTTTGATATGTGAGATTACTTGTCAGTACATATAAAATAAAAACTACATTTCATATTGAAGTTGATAGTGTTTCTATAATAAGTAAAACACCCTAAAACTTCCATAAAGAAGGTTTATAAGGTTAAAGTGGCAATCTGAAGACAAAACAAGAATGCTGAACTCTTCTCAGACTAGGTAACAGAAGTAAAGGAAGGACATATGGCAGCAATTTGGAAGTCTGGATTTGTAATTGCCATTTTTCACTGTTCTAGTTATAGAGTTAAAGTCGCATAGGTAATGGTGAAAAAGTCAGAATGAGAGATTGGTAGGAAATATCACACACTGCATATGTCAGTTGCTCAGAAGCACTCACTTCCTTACAGCAAGATAAAATAATAGCTCTGTGAGAGGTTATTATAAAAAGATTTATGTCTGCAATAAAACACCGTACTTCCACTTACCTTCATAATCCCACAGTCCCTTGAAAGGCTTTCCTGGTTCTCCAAGCGGGGCTGGAGGATCATTGAAAAATGGAGCACTAACTTTCAACATCACTCCTCCATCACCTGGGTTCAGCCTGACAAACACTGGTTCATGCGTCACTGGAGAACCATCCCAAGTGTGTTCAATTTTAAAATCCATCTTTAGACACTAAAGGAAAAAAAAGACATATTAAAACAAACTCTTTAACAATATAGAAATGTTTCCTTTAGTCAGAAATGAAGTGAAAATTTCCAATAAGCCAGCAGGACGACAGCAGCGTGATGAGAAGAGGGTTCTGAGAGTCCAAAGGCCATTTGTGCTATGGCAAAATAATGGACACTGAGTTTTACCGTAAACTAGGTAGTTGGACCCAAAAAGCTTTGAGACTTTAAGTCTAGACCCAAAATTGTTTCTTTTTACAACTGTAATTAAGCCCACTGCAGAAACTGTTCATGTACTTAACAACTATAAGCATTATGAGTTTTTATGCCATTCTTTGTCATTTACTGTAAAATGTGCAGGTGTCTAAACTATTGGGTCCCTTGAGAACCAAGATCTTTAAAATAAAACTCAATTTGAATAAAATATTCTATCATTCAGCAGAAGCATTTCTGTTAGTACCTATTCTTTTGGTTAAAACCCTGTTTTTCTTTGGGGGGGGAAGGGGACTCCAACTATTTGAAGGTTAGTAAACTTTAATATTGTCTTCCTTGTTCTCAGGGTATAGATTTTCTTAATCTATTTCAAAAAAATTTAAATGTGTTTTTATTGATTTTAGAGAGAGAGAAGAAGGGAGGGATAGAGAGATAGAAACATCGACGAGAGAGAAACATCATTGACTGGCTGCTTCCTGCACGTCCCCTATGGGGATAAGCCCGCAATGTGGGCATGTGCCCTGACGGGGAATTGAACCTGTGACCTCTTGGTTCCTGGGTCAACTCTCAACCTCTGAGCCTGCTAATAGCTGGGCTTCTTAGTCTATTTCAAAGTTTAAATGCTGAAAGATTCTTTTTCCATTTTTCTAAGGGTGAAAAGAGATTAATCAAGCAATTTGGTCATTTAACACTTGAAATATCAAAAAGTGACACAAGCAGTATTTGCATTTTATACTGTTTTTCCAAAGATTAAATGGAAGGACACATTATTATATTAATAAAATTACATATTGTTGAAAACTACAAATTGGGCATTTTATAAACATCTGATTTAATTTCACTAGAAACTAGCAGATGAACTATTATTATCCTCAGTACAAAAGAAGGAACTGACTTGTTGAAGGTCACATAGCAGGCAAATCAAGAAATTGAAACAATGCCAGCCATGTTTACCCAGATGGAGTCATTTTAGGAATCTGGAGGGAGATGAAAACCTTATTTTAGGGGTAGTGAATTCTCCAAATTATACTAGATTCATATGCCATGTTCAGAGGAGAATCTTGATTAGTAAATGATGATATTTTCACACTGAAATTTATATACCTGAAATCTTTGAAGGCATTTCCTTGTTTCATATGTTATTTTTATTGCAAGTAGTAAAGTACTAAATTTTCAATACATTTATTTCATTGAATGTGTATGGAGTACTAGCTATGTGTCAAGCATTGGAAGATCCAAATATATAAGCTCTGTGTCACATAAGGAATCCAACATCTCTGAAAACCTTTTTCTAAAGTATGTAGTGCCCTGGCCAGGCTCAGTTGTTGGAGCATCATCCCATACACCAAAAGGTTGCAGGTTCCATTTCCAGTCAGGGCACATACCTAGGTTGCAGTTTCTACACCCGGTCAGGTGCATATGGTGGCAACCAATAGATGCTTCTTTCACATCAGTGTCCTCTGTCTCTATCTCTATCTCTATCTCTCCCCCTCTCTCCCTTCCTCTCTCTCTAAAAGCAATAAACACTGGAAGCATGGAACAGAGTGTGGAATCTCCGAGGGAAGGTGGGGGGAAAGGTGAGGGGGGGAGGTAGTCAACCAATGACTTTGTATGCATATATGCATAACCCATGAACACATACAATAGGGTGCTGAAGACCTGGGGCAAGGGTGGGGGGTGGGGGGTGGGGGGGAGAGGTTGGAGGGAGTCAATGGGAGATAAACTCTAAAATTAAAAAGTAGTTCTGGTATTACAACCCATTTGCAAGTAAAAGCATATTAGAAAAGGATAAGTTTAACAATTTATATTGAAATAAGCTCAGTGAGTGATAAGACTATAAATATAAATTGATCCTGATTTATGTGGACTTTAGTCCTGACTTGCATGGAATAAAACATTAATAATAAATTTTCTTTAGTTAAAATATCTAGATACCTTCTTCAAAAATAAATCTATATCCTCTACCCCAAATTTTGGTAAGTATCTTCTTATTACATATAGGAAGAAATAAGAATAAATCAAGATATTAGAAATGCTCATTAAAGCTGATTCTGGTGGCAATATACTGAGGGAACATGCTATTTTCCTAACTTGGAATTTGACAATCCTGGCAAAACATAGCTCAGCAACTAAGAAATGTTAGTAGATTTACTCATTCTCCATACAAGCATCATATCCACAAAATGCTGCACACATTAAAGGGTCCCCAATTCTATTCAATGGGTTTCCACTAGAAAATTTTCAACTTCCAGCTTTTTCAGACAATCATCTCTATCTCTAATTGGAATTAAGCCATATTCAGTGATGAGCTCCTAAAAGTGGCCTGTCACTTGCATGCACACATGGCGGTCAGATTTCAAATTATTTCCAAATCTAATCTTATCCGAAGGATAAGAGATTAAAAGATAAAAGCAAAGAGTATAAGACAGTGGTACCTCAAGTCTTTCTACCAGTTCCTTATGCCTTTTCCCCTAAGTTTTTTGTTGTTGTTTTTTGAGCATTGTTTGAAAATTACTGCCAGAAATATTGACTAGACTTCCACGATCAGGGAGGAGAGTCATGGTTGACATGACCAAGGGTAGAATATAGTTTTGGCTTTAATTGCATAAAATTACTTTATTTTCTTATCTGAACAACAAATTTGTTAATCTGCTTAAAGAACACTCATGTCAGTCCAACCATGCATAATATTGATAGTAAAATTACCCTAACAATTACAGTCTTGCCAACTAGTTTACAGTCTAATCTAAATATAGCATGGACCCAGAAAGAGACAAATGATTATCTCTTCAACTCCCTGGGGATACCCAGGACTGTCTCCTGAGGCTTAACCTCCACCACCTTTCAATTTCTTGTTTGCACATGTACCCAGACAATTAAATAGTCAATGCACTTTTTCAGTCCAGGTTGGTGTGCTTCCAGGAGCACTGGACTCCCTGTCATTCTCTATTGCCCCTGCACCCATTTTGACTCACAGCACTGAAACCACATGACCTACTTGTTTAGTGTCTCTGCTTTCCCATATAGAATGCCTGTAACAGGAACTCAGTTATTTGTTGAGTGAATAATTGTTCTAGTCTCTGGATCTAAAATTTCATGACTCTGAGGTTTTATGAAGGAGAAATCAACTGTGTTAGTGGTATCATTTTCTCTTTCAACACTACATACCAAAATGACAGATAACTGAGATGATGTATCAAGAAATTTCCTTTCAATTTAGTTTATCAAAGATTCATTAGCTACTTACAGTTTTTCAGGCACCATGCCAGGTGCTAGGGAAGTAAAGTATAAGAAAGACGTCTATGGGGAGTTGAGCTAATCAACCAGGTCCATTATCAATTGGTTCACTTTTGCAGACCAATGAAATAAAGTTGGGTCCCTACACCAAACAAAGTTTCAAATGAATCAAAGATTTAAACATAAAAATCAAGCCATATAAAAACAAGAAAGAAAAAAGTGGGAGGATTTAAAAAAAGACAATAGTAGAAAAAGCCTTTTAAAATATAACCCCAAATCCAGAAGATATAAACAAACAAACAAAAAAAATGGATAGATACATTTGGCTTAAAGCAGAAGTCTGCCTATCCCCACCAAAAAATAAAACCCTCACCATTTCAAAATCAAAACATAGTCTGGAGAAAAATATCTACAACTCATATTTCAGACAAATAACTAATTTATTTAATCTTTTTTTTTATATATTTTATTGATTTTTTACAGAGAGGAAGGGAGAGGGATAGAGAGTCAGAAACATCGATGAGAGAGAAACATCGATCAGCCGCCTCCTGCACACCTCCTACTGGGGATGTGCCTGCAACCAAGGTACATGCCCTTGACCGGAATCAAACCTGGGACCTTCCAGTCCGCAGGCCAACGCTCTATCCACTGAGCCAAACCGGTTACGGCTAATTTATTTAATCTTTAAAGGGCTCCTAGAAGTCAATAAGGAGAAGACCAAAATCCCAACAGAAAAATGGGTAGAGATATGAACAGCTAATTCACAGAAAGAAAATGCGGAATGTTCAACTTCACTTATAATGATAGAAGTTGGTTAGTGTGTAGCATGTTAGTTAGAGTGTAGTGTGTTGACCTGAGACATCAAGGTTGAGGGTTCAACCTCCGGTCAGGGTACAAACAAGAAGCAACCAATGAATGCATAAATAAAAACACCAAATCAATGTGTCTCTGTCTTGCTCTCTTTCTCTCTCCCCCTCCACTCTCTCTCTCTGAAATCAATCAATAAATTGTTTGTTTTTAAATAAATGCAAAATAAAAAAATAAATTACTATTTTTCACTTAGATTTTCAAGGATCGGAAAGTTTGATAACATGCTAATGAGGACAATGAGAAGCAATCACACTCTGCTGTTGGGGCATAACTGGCACGGCCTTTGTCAAGGGCAACCCCTCAATAGTTATCTAAATAAAAAATGCAAACATCCTTTGACTCAAAAATTCTAGTTCTAGAAGTTATTAGACCTGCACATATTCAAAGTAACATAAGTGTAAAAATATTCACTGAAACATTGTTTAGAATAACAAAATGTTGTAAGCAATTTAAATACCCATCAGTAGAGGACTGGTACAGAAAATATACTATATCATATAAGGAAATACTACATAGCTGTTAAAAAGTGAGGCACCTCTATACATACATCTAAAATATAATAAGTGGAAAAAAGAAAGGTGCAAAAAAGTAAGTATTCAATTAATAAAAAGGAAGACTAATTGCAGGTATGCTTGTGAATGCATACAGTATCTCAGGAAGCATAAACAAGCCAGGGCAGCAGTGGTTGCCTCTTTGGATCTACCTAACACAGGGGAGGAAGGGAGACTTACTTTCAACAATATCACTTTATTGTTTGTTTATTTTTTATCTATTTGAATTTATACTATGATAGATACACATTACTATTCAAAAATACATAAATAATTTAAAGCTCTTGTTAAAGTCTAATTTAAGGCTAGGTCTATCTCCTTTTTTTTTTTGTTAATCCTCAACCAAGGATATTTTTTCCACTGCACTTTAGAGAGAGTAGAAGGGAGAGAGGGAGAGAGAGAGAAAGAGAGAGAGATGAAAGAGACACATTGTCTGTGGCAAGAGCCCCAACCTGGGTTGGGGATCTAACCTGCAACCCTTTGATGCACAGGCAGACACTCTAACCACTGAGAAACACTGGTCAGAGCGAAGGCTAGGTGTCTTTAAAGTGTATGGTAACTACCTCTTTTCTCCTTTATATTATGTATGCTGAACCTGTCTAAAAAGTCAGAATGGATATTAGGAACATTACTTAAAGAATATATTCATTCAAGGTGATCACCACCTTGCTATGTAATTTTAATGTTGGCTCTTAAACTTTCTTAAAAGAATGTTTACTATTAATCCTGTTTTTTCCCCACATTTTAACTGCTATTCTTCAAATTACTCTTTCATCAAAAAAGGTCAAAATTAATTTTAAATTATTTTCATGCTTTCCCTATATGCAAAGCCATTTAAAAGGACGTGAAGGGAGAAAGAGGAGAAAGAAGTTCAGAGTATTAAAAGCTTAGGAGAGGGGGGAAATTCCAGGAAGGTTAAAAGAAGAGAATTATGGAAAAGGTGTTTCTCAACAGAACGTTGCAAGGACAATTTCACAAAATTTTCCTTAGTTTTCTACAAAACTTATTTCTTTTCCGTTTCCATTCTCCACATACACACACAGCCCTTCCCCTCCAGTTTAAAGAGAAAAGGAGAAATGAGGAAGTCAGGCCGGAGAGGGAGTAAACTATGCCAGCAGGAAGAGGCAGCTGAGTAAGTAACCAGAGAAAAAGCTAACGACAAGAATGGGGGAAGGTGCAAGGAATGAGAATGAAAAAGAAAACAACAACAACAACAACAAAAAAAACATAAGAGAACACAGACCAGGAAGCTCTTCCTCCACCAGGCTTGCTACATCCAGCTGACTTCAATGGAGAGGACTCAGCTTAGGCTCCGCCCAGCTGCCTACACATTCTAGGGGTGGAGCGTGGAGGACCGAAGCAGACACCTGATTTTTCTAGGAAAGAAAAATGTTGAAGGACCATCAGTGAACATCTGAAGACTCTTGAAGTGTGAACGGTTTTCTAGAGGGAAGAGTAACCCCACAATATAAATCCTGTGCAACAACTTTAAAATCAACTGCAAAGAATTAAGATTAAAATAGAACATGTACAATGATAATTCACTAAATGCAACTAAATGCTAATTGGCTATATAAGCCAAACCTGGAAATTATATTATACCAGCTATAAATAGTATTACCCTAGCTGTAAATTACATCTACATAGTGGTCAACAATGGTGACAATGGAACCAGAGTGCCTGGATTCAAATCCCAATTCAGACACTTTCTAGTTGTTATAATCAGAAAGTTATAAAATAATTTTAAAATAGCACATACCTTAAAAGGTTTTTGTAAGAATTAAATTTGTATATATCTTAAATTTGTATATATCTACATATTAGTATATTATATATATTTATATATATTTATATTTATATTTAAACAACAGTGAAAAGTAAAAGTCCTAAAATGTTCTTTGACTAGCAATTGTTGGCATGGGTGTTTTCTTAATAGAAAATAACAGCTGCTGTCTTTGGTAACATAGAAAAGGTAGATTTTCAAATAGCTTTATATCTTGACCTCTTTCTGCAATAATGGAATAGTTCTGTATTGTTCCATATAAATTACAGAATAAATATAGAAAAGAAGACATCTGTAATACAACAGTAAAAATAAATTTTTTAAAAATAGAAGGGGTAAAAAGCTGGACTAAATTTCACCTTTCACAGTTTCATTTTTAAAAGTTATATGTACAATATATTGATCATGAATTGATTATAAACTTGCTTTTTTCTGAAATTTTTAATATTTTACTCAATTACATGAGCATAAGGGATATTTTCAGTCTCATAATCTTCACTTAATTACAATATTTTTAAAATATCAACCCTATTATTCTAGTTTTTATACGTCTGTTCATGCAATAAATTCATTTCAAAGTTTGTGCCGGTGGGTATTATTGGTACTTTCTGAACTGAAGTGGTTATCTTATAGAAAACAAGACTATGAAACAGGTAGTCTGACTGACCCTTGAGATCATAAAATACGGTTAAATGTTCTAGAGATGTACACCTGGTTCTGGTTAGTTCAGTTCCATCTGTCCAAGCAGTTTCAGTATTTATCGACCTAGTTGCCTACATTTACTATCTCCATCAACAATGTTGACTTATTGTTTCTATATAGGATTAGAGGTATCCAGGATGTGCTTGCTCTTTGCTTTCACCAACACTAATATATCTTATCGACTTTCAGTGTAAATGTAGAACCAAGTTTATACCTACTTGTTTGATGCCAACTTAAACCACAATATGACAGTATTCAAGATTCAAATGTAAGAGAAGGTACAAGCAAACCCTTGAGGAGTCAGCGAGAAGTTCACGAAGAAAAAGTCATACACTGACCTTTGAAAAAGTTGGAGCTTGCACACTCAATTTCTCCTTTCAACAAGTTTTAATGTTAATTTAATGGCTGCTAAAAGCCAAATCAAGGTCAATCTTCACTAACTCAAAGCTAAATTAAACTTTTGTCTGGTCATTAGACATACCTCCATAATTAACATAATTAATCTTTAGAGCAGTGGTTCTCAACCTTCCTAATGCCGTGACCCTTTAATATAGTTCCTCATGTTGTGGTGATCCCCAATTTCATTGTTACAAATTGAACATAATTAAAGCATAGTGATTAATCACAAAAACAATATGTAATTATATATGTGTTTTCTGATGGTCTTAGGCGACCCCTGTGAAAGGGTCGTTCGACCCCCAAAGGGGTCGCGACCCACAGGTTGAGAACCGCTGCTTTAGAGGCAGGGACCATCATATTATCTTAATAATGAATATGGAGAAAGCCCATAACAGGACTTCAAATACGTACCTTCAAATACACCGTTGGACAAATTTTTTAAATTTCTCAATACATTCTGCTAACATTACTTTGTGTATATAACATTATGAGCACAGGACCACAAAATTTAACTGTTAAAGAAAAAGCCAAATTGAGCTACATCTATGACATGTCTGTTCAGTGAAACTACTTCAATCCATAAAAACAGTCTATTAAAAAGCACTAAAACTATTGGCTAGTTCAAGGTAACATTTATATTGCTAGCATTGAAATTTCCTCCAATGCTAACTGTTGAAAAAAAATGATAGGGTTTAAATCCAGACAAAATCAATTTTTAATAATGGGAATTGTAATCCGCCCATAGATGTAAAGTTTTGCCTAATTCTTTTCTTGCAAAAATGTAATTTTTGTCTTTCCCCCTTTGGGGGAAGAAAGTTATCTCTAGAGAAACAAGTGCTGAATTTGCAGGGCCTTTGGAGTACTTCTAACTACATGCCTCATTGCTACTCAGTTAAATATTCAAACAACTGTCTCCTTTCTCCAAAGACCGGAGAGGGTGAGGACGGTACTTCGTTTCTGGAGATTACCGAGTCCTCACTCAGAAAGCCTCCAGCGGGTCAGCCTTGGTGTGGCCTCTGAAGACGCCAGTCTGAGTTTTGCACGCCCCCCCCCTCCCCCCAGACCCTTTCCAAACCTCCCCCTCCCCACTTTGGAGAGCGGGTTCTCCCAGTCCAGAAGTCTAGGGGAATTGTAAACATCTATTTAATGACCTAATAACCTACCTAGGTTTAGATTTTGGGGGTTTTCTTAAAAAAAAAAAAACAACCAGCTGGGTCCCCCCACCTGAAGACACAGGCCGGCCAGCTTTCCCGCCACCACTCCGCCGGCTCAGCTGGCTGTCATCCCCCTTCCCACAGCTCCGACAAATAGCCAATAGCGTATAGCGTGCGAGGACGCTAGGAAGCGTGATGACGTTAGCGCTGACGCCCGGACGCACGCGGCATCACCGTCTCCTAGGAGCGGTCCAGGGCACCGGTTTCAAAGTCGCAGGGCGGGCCGTTTGGACTTCCGCTCTGGCCCGGCCACCCTGAAGTCGCCACTCCCTCCACGAGGGACGCCACCACCGGGCCGCCCGCCGGCGCCCTCCGCGCTCTGGAAGGTGGCCCGACACGACCCCGAGTGACCCGTTGGACGCCTGTACCCACCCGCGTCCCGTCCCACCCGGCTGAGATTCGTGTGAACGCGGGACAGAATGCACTTGGCGGGTCCCCAGCAAACCTGAAAGCTGAAGTCTCTTTCCCGTGCGAGGGACTCGGCTGGGACTCGGGAGGAGGCGCGGCCCCCGTGGGCGCCGCGGGAGTCGGGTGCAGATTACAACGCTGGGCAACGTCCGGAGCGGCGCCCTAGGTTTGTCTTCCCGCACACGAGTCCTGTGTCTTTTTGAGGAAAGTAACGGTGGTGAATGCTCCAAACTCAAGTTTCATCCCAATGGCCGCAGAAATGGACCCACTGAGAGAGAAAAGTAAGCTCCTTATTCCTTTCCTGAGAATTCTTAGCCTGAGTATTTAATGTCATCGTTGACCAACGAATATTTTTTGAATGCCTCTTGGGTGCGTGGAAATGTGTGGAAACTTAAGTCCGCTGCAGAAAAGCTTGGTGGCATCTAGGAGGATGTGCATATACTGGAGCAGAACCGCTTGGTGAATACCTGCAGGTTCCTTAAGCTCACCCGGGACTGACGCTAAACATGTTCATTATGCTTCTCACAGGCTCGGGGGACATTAGAGCAGCGGTTCTCAACCTGTGGGTCGCGGCCCCTTTGGCGGTCGAACGACCCTTTCACAGGGGTCGTCTAAGACCATCCCGCATACCAGATATTTACATTACGATTCATAACAGTAGCAACATTACAGTGATAAAGTAGCGACGAAAATAATTTTATGGTTGGGTCACAACGTGAGGAACTGTATTTAAAGGGCCAGAAGGTTGAGAACCACTGCCTTAGAGGGCAACAGCTGGGAAGGGTTTCTCAGGCTGCAGTTGGAACCCGAAGGCACAGCCCTGGCCGTGTGTTCAGAGGCTGTTTGTGGAAGTCCTCCCTTTTCAGTGATGTGCCAGAGCTGTATAAGCATAGCTGCCACCAATGTGAAGAGGACAGTTCTACCCTCCAGGAACTTAAATCAAGGAGGGAAATAAGTAAATTCCATAAGTACTGTTCACTGAAGGGGCAGCAACTGCTAACTCCTCTGCCTCCGTTTCTTCCTAGGTTGTTGGCACGGTTAAAATAGTGTTAAAATATGTAAAGGATTTGGAATTGTATCTGACACATGGTGCTAAACAAAAACTAACTGGTATTGTACAGGCTTATTATTAACTGTGGTCAAGGAAGGTGCCGTTGGACTGGAATGTGAAGTACTGATATGAATTTACGAGGCACCCCAAATAGAACAATATTTGCAACATCGAGGAGGTTAGGAATGTGCTTAGTTAACAACTTGCAAGGAGGTTAGCTTGGATGGAATGTGCTTTATAGAGAGAAATGACAAGTGCAGCTGAGAGGGAAGAATGGGGCTAGGTAGGTGGTCAACAGCCTTGTCCGCTATGTGTTCAGGAGTTTGGACCATTGCACAGGTTACAGGAACCACTGAAAGGAAATCAATGGAGAATAGCATGATCAAACTGTGATTTTGAAAGCCCAGTGTGACTGTTGTGAGGAACATGCCTTAGAGCACAGTGCAATTAGGTGACTTATCACCCAAGTAAGAAATGAACTAAGATTGGTTCAATGAGATTGGAGATTAGGGGATTTGGGAGAAAGAGGTGGAGGGCAACCAGGAAGATGGGGGGTGGGGGATGGGGAGGGAACAGCAGGTTTCATTTTGGAAGCATTATAGACCAGTGGTGAAGAACTCAGCCCATCTCTGACATTCTTTACATTGGCTTCTATTGAACTCGATTGCCTCTTTTCATTTGCTCCACTGGGATTTCAGAGTCTCACTCAAGATCCTGTGATTTGGTACTTTTCATCTGGGAACTCCACATGATACCGCTTCTTTATGATAAAGTGTCAGCTTTACACATCATAAGCACTGGCAATTCCACACCCAGTCAGGCTTCTAGTAAACTTCTAGCATATTTGCAGAACACTATTCTTCCATTTCCATCTGAGAAGGGAGATCTGATAGTTCTTAGGGATCTGTTCAAAGAGGGCCTTGTGTGTCAAGCTAAGAAATGAAGAATTTGTTCTTGTACTGGAAATTAATGGATAGTGGGGATGGACTCATTTTTTCTTTTCATTCTTTTAATAGTGTATTTCACAGAACAGAACTTGCTAATTTTGGTGAAGTTTAATTTCTCAATTTGTTTTTTTTATGGTTCTGTGTCATATCTAGAAATCTTTGCCCTAACCCAAGGGTGCAAAGATTTTCTTCTATTTTTTTTTCTAGAAGTTTTGTAGTTTTAAGTTATACTTTTAGATCTATGATCCATTTTGAGTTGAATTTTGTAAGGGTTGAGGCTCATTTTTTTTGTATATGGATGCCCAATCAAAAGAATATCCTTTCTCCATTGGAGTACCTTTGACCTTTGTTAAAAATCAGTTGTCTGTATTTGTGTAGGTCCATTTCTGGACTTGATTCTGTTCCATTAATCTATTTGAAGTTTTATAATAAGTCTTAAAATCAGATAGTGTTAGCCTTTCAAATGTGTTCTTTTTCACAGTTGTTTTGGCTATCCCCTATGCCCTTTGCACTTCCATATAAATTTTAGAAGCAGCTTGTCAATTTCTACAAAAACAGATGCTTGGATTTTAATAGGCATTGCATTGAAACTACTGATCAATTTGTGTAGATTATATTGAGTTACCTGATCAATGAAAAGTTATATATCCATTGAAATATCTCTTCGTTAATTTCTCTCAGCAATATTTGATATTTTTTAGTATATAGGTTTTGCATACCTTTTATCAGATGTGTTGCTGTTTTGATACTATTGTAAATGGTATTAGTCTTTTACCTTGATTTTTTATTTATCATTGCTACTATAGAGAAGTCTTTATTTTTGTCAATTGTACCCTGCAACCTTTCTAAACCCACTAATTAGTTGTAATAGTTTTTTTTTGTAAAGCCCATTAGATTTTCTACATAGACGATCTTTTCATCTTATAAACATAGTCTTACTCCTTTCCAATTTGAATGCTGTTCATTTCATTTTCTTGCCTTAGTGCACTGACTAGAACCTCCAGCACGTTATTTTCTCAGGATAGAAGACTTCTTCACAGACAAAGGTTTTTGACTGGAAGAAGATATATGAATAAACTGCATTATAAATAAAAACTTGGATATCACAAAAGATGTCATCAATAAATGACTAGCTGTAGAAGGGGAGAATATGTGTATTTACAATAAATATAACTGAGAGTTGATTAGCATCTACCAGTAGAATTGGAAAGCTCTTTCACAAACATTAATACATTTACACTAATAGAAAAGTGGTTAAAGAATATGACCAGGCCACTTATAAAATTTAAAACCTGAAAAACTACTGAAAAAAATGAAAAGATATCAATCTCGTTAGTCATCTAGAAAATGTAAAATAAATAATTGTGTGATAAGTGCTTGTCACAACTCAGATTTAGTGTTTTGTCTTATTTGAAAACCCTTTCAGGGGAAGAAAGAAGTAGTTTGTATTGGAATGATTATATCCAGAGACAAAACTCTAATCTCCTTTTAAGACTGAGAGGGAAGAAGAGTAATAAGCAAAAGCTAGATCCTTCCTATAGTCGTGGTAAAGTTTTAGTGTTATCTTTAAAGTTTTGAGAATAACAGTAAAAAAAATTATGGAAATTCCTCTTAAACTCAGTAAAAAATTAAAAACTATTTACATTATTTTTTAATAAATTTTTATTTATTTCAGAGAGGAAGGGAGAGGGAGAGAGAGAAACATCAGTGATGAGAGAGAATCACTGATTGTCTGCTTCCTGCACTCTCCCTACCGGGGATGAAGCCTGCAACTGGGGCATGTGCTCTGACTGTAAGTCGAAGGGCCAGCTATTTACATTATTAATGCCCCATAATTACTCGTTCCTTTGTGAGAATCACATGTACCCATCATATTTCTCATCTAAATTATGTACACTTTTAAGGAAGAAACTATTATCTGAAGTTCTCAACATAGAATGTTGATACAACGTAGAATGATAATGTGTGTACATTATATATACATTTTTATTTATATGTGTATATATTATTCATATGTATTCCATATATGTGCATATTTGCTTATGCATAACATATACAGAAGAGTAAAGAAAACAAATATAAAGCTAAGTGAATTATTACAAAGTTCAAAACCATGCAACTGCAATCCAGGTCAAGATTGCTAGGACCCCAGAAACAAGTCCTCTTGTAATCATAATCGCTACTTCTCCTCAAAGATAATTGAAAATAACCAATGTCTTTAAGTTTACACTAAAGTTCAGTTGTGCCTGTGTGTGAACTTTACGTAAATGGAACCATAAATTGTGTATCCTTGTGTATTTGGCTTCTTTCATTCAACATTATGTTTTTGAGATTTACTTATATTTTTGCATGTAGATGTACTTTAATTTCATTCCTTTAGGGTGTTTCAGTTTTTTGGGTTTTTTTTTGAAATATATTTTATTGGTTTTTTACAGAGAGGAGAGGAGAGGGATAGAGAGTTAAAAACATCGATGAGAGAGAAACATCGATCAGCTGCCTCCTGCACACTCCCTACTGGGGATGTGCCCACAACCAAGGTACATGCCCTTGACTGGAATCAAACCTGGGACCCTTGAGTCCTCAGGCTGATGCTCTATCCACTGAGCCAAACCGGTTAGGGCAGGGTGTTTCATTTTTTAAATGTATCACATTTATCCGTGTTTTTTTTTTAATGGATATTTACATTTGTTTCCATCTTGGGGCCATTGAGAATAATGCTTATCAGTCAAGGTTATTAACCTTCTTTTGTCTTTTTATACTCTTAACAGTCTCTTTTTTATGAACAGTATTTAACTTTAATGTAGTCCAATTTATCAGTTTTTTTCTTTTATGGCCAGTGCTTTTTGTGTTCTGATTTTAAAAATCTTTCCCTGCCCTAAGGTTATGAAGATATTATCTTTGTTCTCTTCTAGAACTTATTGTTGTCATTCATAGTTAGATCTTCATTTCAGCTAGAATTAATTTTTATGGATGATGTTTCATTCTTTCCATGAGGATCTCCAGTTGACCCAGAACCACTTTCAAAGAGATTCTTCTTTTTCCTGCTCTGCTCTGGATCATAGTTCCCCTTTGATCATAATTCAGGTGCTCATATATATATGAATATATTTCTGGATTCTCTTCCATTGTTCAGTTCTGTTTATTTTTATATAACGATCCCACTGCCTAAATTGCTGTAGTTTTATAATAAACTGGAGGCTAGGTGCACGAAATTTATGCACGGCTAGGGTCCCTAAGCTTGGCCGGCGATCAGGGCCGATCGGGGCCTTCTGGCTGCCGGCCAGGGCCTTCCTTCGTTCTGTGCCAACCCCTGGTGGTCAGCACACATCATAGTAAGCAGTCAAACTCCTGAGGGGACAATGCATATTAGCCTTTTATATATATAGATCTTTCAACACTCAACCACTGAGCTATGGTGGCTGGGCTCTTGATATCTGGTAAAGCAAGTCTTCCCCTGTTCTTATTTTATAAAAACATCTTAGCTATTCTCATTGCATTTCCACCTATATTTTAGAATTGATTTTTAAATTTCTGAAAAATCCTCTTTGGGAATATTAATTGGCATTGCATTGAGCCTAGACATTGCTTTGGGGAGAATTGACATCTTGACAATACTGAATCCTATACACCATGACTATCTTTCCATGTATTCAGGACTTTAATTTATTAATCTTCTGAATGTTCCATAGTTTTCTATGCAAGTCTTACACATTTTTTTTGCTAGATTTGTTTCTGGACATTGACATTTTTATTTTACTTTAAATGTATTTTTTTAAAATATATTTTATTGATATTTTTTTACAGAGAGGAAGGGAGAGGGATAGAAAGTTAGAAACATCGATGAGAGAGAAACATCGATCAGCTGCCTCCTGCACATTCCCTACTGGGTATGTGCCTGCAACAAAGGTACATGCCCTTGACCGGAATCGAACCTGGGACCCTTGAGTCCGCAGGCTGATGCTCTATCCACTGAGCCAAACCGGTCAGGGCTTAAATGTATTTTATAACTTTATGTTGCCAGTATATAGAAATATAATTACTTTTTTTATATTGACTTACTGTATCCAACAATCTTGCTAAACTTAATTATTGATTCTCAGAATTTTATCTTTGTTCTTTTGGATTTACCACATACACACTTATAACTCTAAATAATGACAACTTTTTATATATTTTAAATTTTTATACCTTTTATTTCTTTTATTTACCTTATTGTGTTAACTTAGACCTCTAGTAGAGTGTGAACACATGTCAAAAGAACTTATCTCCTGTCATTTCCAATTTCCAAGGGAGAGTTTTTAACATTTTTCACACTTAAGTATGATGTTTGTTGCGTGTTTACATTGAAATCCATTATCAAAGGAACATTCTGTTCCTACATTCCTAAAGCTTTATAATGAATATATCTTGAATTTCTTTTTTTTTAATTTTGTTTTATTGCTTAAAGTATTACAAAGAGTATTGCATATGTCTCCTTTCTCCCCCCCCCCTTGACATTTCCCCGGCCTCCCCTACCCCCCAGTGTCTTGTGTCCATTGGTTATGCTTATATGCATGCATACAAGTCCTTCGGTTGATCTCTTTCCCCCCTCCCCTCAACCGTCCCCGGGCTTCCCACTGTAGTTTGTCAGTCTGTTTGATGCTGCTCTGCCTCTGTATCTATTTTTGTTCATCAGTTTATAATGGTCTTTATTATCCATAAATGAGTGAGATTGTGGTATTTTTCTTTCATTGACTGGCTTATTTCACTTAGCATAATGCTCTCCAGTTCCATCCATGCTGTTGCAAATGGTAAGAATTCCTTCTTTTTTATAGCAGCATAGTATTCCATTATGTAGATGTACCACAGTTTTCTAATCCATTCATCTGCTGATGGGCACTTAGGCTGTTTCCAGATCTTCGCTATGGTAAATTGTGCTGCTATGAACATAGGGATGCATATATCCTTTCTGATTGGTGTTTCTGGTTTCTTGGGATATATTCCTAGAAGTGGGATCACTGGGTCAAATGGGAGTTCCATTCATCAGATGTTTTTTCTATAACTTTTGAAATGATTGTATTTGTTGATCTCTTTTGGGTATGCTTATTTTCTATTTCTTTTGGAGGGTGACTAATCTTTGTGATTTCCTTTGCTGTTCTTTTTCTAACTTTTGGGGGTGGAAGTGCAGTTTATTGTCCTCAGTCTTTTTTTTCCTAGTATATGTAAGATTTCCTAGAATATGTGAGATTAAAGCTATAGATTTCTCTTTAAGCAAGTTTCAAGGCATTGCGTTTTCACTACCATTCAGTTTACAGTACTTTCAACTTTGTTTTCTAATTTCTCCTGAGACCTGTGGGTTATTGAAAAGTAACTTTTTAACTTCAAAATTTATGGAGATTTTTTCCTTTACTTTTTGGTTCTCTACTGCACTTTAATTGTGCTATATCAGATAACTTGCTGTCCTTAGCTTCTGTCATTTGAAAGTTGTTGAGACTTGCCCCAGGACAATTTTAGATGTTCCAGGAGATATTGAAAGAATGAGTATTTTAAGTTTATCAGGTGCTATGTTTTACTGTGAATTAAAAATATCACCTTGTATTTACTGGACCTCCTTTTTGTCTCTTGCTCACTTCTGCTTAATTTGGATTCTTCATCCTGCAGTTTCTCCTCAATGTGAAAGTTTGTCCTGAAAAAGAACTTCAGCAGATTTTAACAGTTCTAAAGAATATGGCTACAACTAATCTTTTTAACTCTTTTTACTTCTAGTAGCAGGAATTTAAAAAGAAGTGTGCAAACTATTTTTTGAGACAGCTAGGAGAGAGAGAAAATTAAAATTTATGAGATCAGAAAAAGTAGTTCTTTGCAGCTGTTGTTCTTTTTCCCATTGGCAATTGTTGGTTTAGGGATGTAGATGGAGACCTATTCTTAAACTTGAAGTGGTGTGTTGAAATTGATGGTTCATTTTATTTTAAGAAGTAATGGAGTCTAGCAGTTTTGCATTGGCTATATTAAATAATAACGTCTTTATTTCTAGTTTTTAAAAATTGAACATTACCCAATGAATACAAATTGTTTGTTGTTGTTTTCTCAGCTCAAAGACTAAACGAAGTTCTCAGGCAGTGTCAAATGGAAAATGTTTCTAAATATTCAACAATGCAGGTATGTAAATTAAGGTCTAACAAACTGGTTCATTTTGGTTGTAAATATCTATACTAATAAAAGGGTAATATGCTAATTAGATCAGATAGACTGTATGTCTTCCGGACGTCCTTCTGGACAAAGCCACGGTGGTGGGGGCTGAGGCAGAGGTGGTTAGGGACGATCAGGCCAGCAGGGGAGAGCAGTTAGGGGCAATCAGGCCGGTGATCAGGCTGGCAGGGGAAAGCAGGTAGGGGAGGATCAGGTGGACAGGGGAGAGCAGTTAGGGGCGACCAGGTAGGTAGGCAGGGGAGAGCAGTTACAGGTGACCACATAGGCAGGCGGGTGAGCGGTTAGGAGCCAGCGGTCCTGGATTGCGAGAGGGTGCAGGCTGGGCTGAGGGCCCTCTCCCCACCACATGCACAAATTTTGTGTACTGGGCCTCTAGTATAAATATGAATTGAAATAAATTCTACTTTGGATTATTCTCATGTGAAGTTGCCTACAGCAGTTTGAAATTTTACCTAAAATTTTGATGCATGTAAGGAGAAAAGCTTATTTTTGCTTAATGAATGTAAGTTCTTTGACTGTAGAAATTGCCTTTTTTTTTTAGAGTTGGAGCTTACATATTATGCATAGTGTTAAAATTTCTGAGTTCTAAAATGAGAATTCATTGTTGTTTTGAAACATTCTAAAATTGTTTCTCAATATACAGCCAGTTGTAAACTTTAATTCCCTGAGTTTTCATAGATTATAACAGAAGCATAGACTAGCTTAAAGTAGTATATAATACATGGAATTGTTTTAAACATTTCTTTCCTTGGGTGTATGTTTTTATTTAAATATTTTGTTTAGATTTTATTAGCCATAAAGTATACCTATTGGTGGACTATGAGTTACAGAATAGTAAAAGCAAAACTATATCCTGGTTGGTTTGGCTCAGTGTACAGAGCATCAGCCTGTGGACTGAAGGGTCCCAGGTTCTATTCCGATCAAGGGCATATGCCTGGGTTGCGGGCTTGATCCCCAGTGGGGGACATGATTTTCATCATTGATGTCTCTCTCCCTATCCCTTCATCTCTGAAATCTATAAAAATAATTTTTTTTTAAAAAAAGGAAAAACTATAGCTCTTAGATTAGTGATAGCTGTCTACTGAGTCAATCAGAAAGTGTTTTTCTTTTGACATAAGTGAATCTTATAATTAAAACTGTATTTGTTTTTAAGGTATTAAAAAGAAAATTGTTTTTAAAGTATTATAAAAGGAATAGTTAGTTTGGTTGACTTGAGTATACTTATCCTTATAGAAAATTTTTTTTTGCCCTAATGTGTACTCAACATTTAGCTACTGTTCTATGTTTTTATTTTCAAAGACCAGAGTGCAAGGATCTTGAAACAATCCATCCACTAATTCACTATGTTAATCATATATTTTTCTTATGTTATTTTTTTATGAACATTTAACTAAGAAACTATTAGTGTTTAGGTGATAGAGAATCTTTTGTAATCCAATAGCCTCTGAACTTTGCTCTAATTCTCAGGTTCTTTTGCTTCTGTGTAATGTTTTATAGAATACTGGAGTCCCGATGCTCAAAATTCGTGCAAGATTAGGCCTTCCTTTCTCTGGCTGCCGGCACCAGCTTCCCTCTGACACCTGGGACCCGGGCTTCCCTCTGGCTGCCGGCAGGTACCCGGGACCCGGACTTCTTTTGCGGCCTCGGCTTCGTCTGGAAGGTCGTTTGGAAGGATGTCTGGAAGGATGTCCGGTTTAATTAGCATATTATGCTTTTATTATTATAGAAGCCTGAAGGGGAGTTTCAAACAAAAGATTCATTTTAAATCCTGAAAAGACTTCTGGGCAAGGTGTTGCATCATATCTCCTGGAAGCTATGGCTGATTTGATAATAAAAGATGATTTTACCAGATAAAATAGTGACTCTAGTCAGCCCATTAGATGTACCTACATTATGCATTGTGATTATAATTCCTTAAAGCCTAATGGTAACATACCAAGTAGGGACACATCTAACCTTACTTAATAGTGTATTCTATGGTGAAATAATAGCTCCTTTAATTCTCTGAAAGTATACATTCTTCTCTTACATGTACCATTCTTACAGTCATACAATCAAATATTCATCCCTATCTCTTATTTTTAGTGGTAGTATAATGTTACTGCTTAAGGTTCCTCCTGCAGCTGATTCGTCAGAACATGTGGCTTCTCAAGGCCCCACTGGTCATAGGTCTTGCCTTTCACTGCATGGATTGCAATAGTCAGAGGGGAGGTAATGTTAAACCAAAGATGGTTTAACATTTGAAAATACATCAAAGGAAAAAGAAGAAGAAAATTATCTGACTCCAAGAGCTGTAAAAAATAATTGATAAAGTTCAATTCCCTATCATGATAAAAATTTTCAGCAAACTAGGAATAGATCCCTAGTGGAAGACTAGCTATAAAAAACTAAATAGGCATTTTAGTTGTTAGTGAAAGGTTAAAAGTTTTTCCCCTGAGAATGGAAATGGGGCATGGGTGCATACTAAAATCATCTTTATTTAGTATCATACTAAAATCTGAGCAAGATTAATAAATTCATAAAAACTAGAAAGAAAGAAATAACTATCATTATTTGCAGAAAATAAGATTGTGTATATAGGAAATTAAAAAAAGATCTTCAAATTTTCAGACTTAATAAATGAATTTAGCAGTGTTTTTGGATACAAGGCAAAATTACAAATTTAATTTTATTTCAATAAAAAGCAGTCTGCCGAAGCCGGTTTGGCTCAGTGGATGGAGCGTCGGCCTGCGGACTGAGAGGTCCCAGGTTCGATTCCGGTCAGGGGCATGTACCTGGGTTGTGGGCACATCCCCATTGGGAGATGTGCAGGAGGCAGCTGATTGATGTTTCTCTCTCTCATCGATGTTTCTAACTATCTCTCTCCCTTCCTCTCTGTAAAAAATCAATAAAATATATTTTTTTAAAAAAAAGCAGTAATCCACTATTAACAATGAAATTTAAATAGTGGTGCTACTTATACTAGCATGAAAAAAAACATTAAATATTTAGGAATAGTTCTTTAAAAAGTGTATAAGATTTGAAAACTATAAAATATTGATAAGGAAGTAAAGGGGGAAATGGGAAACATCTGTAATACTATCAATAAAAATATGTATTTAAAATATTGATAAAATTAAGAGTGAAATAAATGTAAGGATGTACTATGTTCATAGATTGCAAGGGTTATTTTTTTAAATATATTTTTATTGATTTTAGGAAGGGAGAGGGAGAGAGAGATATAGAAACATCAATGATGAGAGAGAATCATTGATTGGCTGCCTCCTGCACACTCCCCCCTGGGGTTTGAGCCTGCAACTCAGGCATGCACCCTCGACCAGAATCAAACCCAGAACCTTTCAGTCCACAGGCCGACACTCTATCCATTGAGCCAGACCAGCTAGGGCGATTGCAAGGGTTATTAATTGCAACAAAATCTCAATCAAAATGGTAGTAAGATATTTTCTTCAAACTTCTCAAGCTGTTTTCAAAATTTATATGCAAAAAGCCAAGAAGAGTGCCCCCAGCTGGCATGGCTCAGTGGTAGGGCGTCAACCTATGAATGAGGAGGACACGGTTCAATTCCCAGTGATGCACACTGAACACCAGGGGGCAGACGCTCAGTGCCGGAGCTGCCCCCAGCCCGCAGGCCCCAGGCCAGCCAAGGCGGGTGGCAGTGGGGGGCCTTCTTGATCACCCTGCCAGTTGCTCCGCAGAGGGAGGCAACTGGCAGCGGCAGCAGGGGGCAGGGCTGGCAAGCGGGTGGCACCAGGCCGGCCAAGGCAGGTGTCAGTGGGCCCCCCTTCCCCGATTGTCCCACCAGTCACCTCACAGATTGGCCCTGATCGCCGGCGAGACCTAGGAACCCTACCTGTACATGAATTTCGTGCACCAGGCCTCTACTATACCCATAAGAAAAGACCTTTATAAGATAATTCATTTAACAGTAGAAAGCATACTTATATTAATTTAATGCATTGTTTCTAATGTTTCACCATGAAGAGCAATAATTGATGTAGGTTTCTGGTCAGTATATTTTTTTAACAATTTGAGAAAGTTATTCCTGTTTTTTAGTACGCCAAGTTTTTTTTTATTATGTATAGGTGTTAAAATTTACCAAATCTAAAGATGATTTTTCCTTTCTCTCTTTTTTAATTGCATTAATAGAGTTTCTGCGGTTATAAAATTTTTAATTGTATTTAGTTTATACTACTGTCAGTTTTGGCTAGAATGATCTGAGAAAACATTTTAAGAATCAGGATTCTCTCTTACAGAAAGCTGCCTTCAAAGGAGAGGGAGGTGACATATTAGGAAACTCAGTAGTTGACCAAAGGTAAGGTTGAGTTACCAGAAAAATGTTGTTTTCTTAATTACATTTAATTATTGTCAAAATAATTCTCGTAGATTAGGAATGTTTATTTTGTAGTCTGCTATCAGTAATTAGATTTGAATGATCTGTCATTGAATTGAAAAGGGGAAAGAAAGCCAGTATCATAGTCTGTAAGAGTGGTTCTCAACTGGGGTGCTTTTGCTTCTGTCCCCTCCCCCAATATTTGACAATGACTGGAAACATTTTTGCTTGTCACAACTGTGGAGGGTGAGGATGTTACTGTCATCTATTGGGTGGGGCCAGAGATGCCACTGAATGTCCTGCAGTGCCCAGGTCATCTCCCAACAGCAAATAATTATTCAGCACAGAATAGTAATTTAGCTAAGGGTAAGAACCCCTGGTTTAGGGAAAAGGCAAAGTATTGATTGCTGTGGGGAAAATTATAATAAGAATAGTAAAAGTTTTGATGTACAATATATTTCACAAGTTACATAGCTATTAAACCAGATTAAACAGAGTACTCCTTTTTTGGTATTTTTTCTTTAGTTTTTCAGCACCTCTTATTACTGAGTATGATAAGCATCTGGAAGAGCTAAATGGGCAGGTGAAATATTATCAGGTATGACATCATAGTTATCAAGCTTTTTGTAATATTTTATTATAAGATAAGAAAAAGTAAAATAAGACTCCCTTTAAAAAAAACATTGATAAGAAAGAAAATATTTAGCTGTGTGTGTGTGTGTGTGTGTGTGTGTGTGTGTGTGTGTTTGGAGATTATCTTTGGTCTATTTTTTAATACAGTGTTTCCTTGCTCCTGCTGCCTGGCAGGAGCATCTCTTAATTGTGTAGAAACATCCATTAATCCATTATTTGCTTACATCTTTATTTTCCTCCTAGAAATACCCAAAACCGTTACATCTTTTTAGACCTTTCTCTTTACCCTCATTTTATCTGTATTTCCCATTATATGGATTCTGAATTTTCTCCCCAATTTCAAATATTGTGTCTATCAGATTTTAAAAGCTATTGACCCACTTCTAATATAGGGCTAAGCTGTGGCAGTTTTTTTTCTAACACTTCTTAGTAATTAGGGTTTATTTTAGGGGCGAAGGGGAGTGAAGAAACCGAGGAAGCTGTCCATACCGACAGATTATCATGGGTCCCAGCATTTTTAAGATTAGGGTATATAGCAGGTTCATGAAGAACTAGAGGTATAGCACATTATTATTTGGGATACTATCTGAATTTCAATTAACTACATTTTTAGAGTATACCTAATATTTGTCATCTGTTTCTTTGATCTGAATTATTTTTCATTTTCCTCGCAAATTTTGACCTTTCTGATTGTTGGATAACCACACAGAAGCATTTCTTAAATAGATGCTATATGTTCCAGTGAAGTCCACCAAAGTGATGGCCTCTTAGAGTGTTAATATACTCATCATTTTGTTTGGCTCAGATACCAATCCCTAAGTCAATTTAGTTGTGACACAGTAGCAGGGTTCACTTAATGTAATGCAAAAAGAAGAAAATATGCCTGTGGTCATTTAATTTTTGAGCCAACCATAGTAATGTCTTTTAATCTTTCTAATGGACAGTAGCACCAGAAAGCCCTCTTTTGCACAAATGGCATTTTGCTTTTATTCTTAGGACCAGTGTGCTTCTGCTGGATTCCCTCTTTTGGAATTGCTGTAATGACGTATAGTTTCAATTGTTATAAAATGGAATAGCTCGTTATCTTGAAATTAAACTTTTAAAATTTTAAATTTTCATAATCTGTCTGTTTTAATCAGCTATTTTACTAAGGTGTTTAACTTCATTTTTTCCATTTGGCATTCTCCATCTAAGAGTGATTATTGAATAATGACAAGAGAAGCTGAAAGCCCAAGAGTCTATGATAAGAATAGTTGCTACTTTAGATAGATAAAAAGAGGCTGATAGTTACTTCTAAGAATTGTTGCTTACATAGATATTATTGATTAGAACTAGTACTTATGATTTATCTTATTGACCCAGTCAAAAAATAGTATATCTTGAAAGCAAGAGAAGTATCACTATAGTTTTCTATATGAAAGATTTTCTTCCTCACCCTAGCCAGTTTGGCTCAGTGGATAGAGCGTCAGCCTGCGGACTGAAGTGTCCTGGGTTCGATTCCTGGTCAGGGGCACATGCCTGGGTTTTGGGCTCGATCCCCAGTGGGGGGGAATGCAGGAGGTAGCCAATCAATGATCCTCTCTCATCATTGATGTTTCTATCTCTCCCTTCCTCTTTGAGATCAATAAAATCACATTTAAAAAAAAAGATTTTATTCCAGAAAATGTAAATAATAGGGGGAAATTTGATGATGTGAGATTTAGTTTCCTTCCAACCTCTAAGTAATATGAAATATTTTACACAAAAAAATATTTAGTGTGACTGTAATGATCCACCTTTAATCCTAGCTAATGCATACAGCTTCCACCTAAGAATTATTTGAGTAATAAATAGTTTTCAAGATATTCTGACATTGTTGCAACTTTTAAAGATCAGTTTTTTAAAAATTACAAAGTGGGAATAATTGCTACACTAACATCTAGACCTCCTAGTTAGTGTGGCATTCAAGACCTGCCACCTGTCTTTTTAATTTATCTCTCACTGCCATTGTTCCATGTATGGTCAGTTCTCAATTATCTGGTAGTAAATTCCTTACTTTTGGCTTAATTGTGATTCAGGCACAGCAGGGAGCTGGGAAAGGTTCACTGTTTGAGCCAGCTTTGTAGGTAGAATTAGCTGGTACTGATGTTCTGGGCCAAGCTGCCTTCAGCTTCTTTGGCAGGAAGTGGAGAGAAAGGCTGGGAGCATCGCCTTTCCCACCTTCCCTTGCCAGGTTCCTCCAGGCTTGCCTCCTCTCCTTTAGGCTCAGTACCCAGTCAAGACAGTTGGGCAGATCAGGAGTTGGTTGCAGTTTTGTTTTAATTGTGATTTTACCTGGCCTTCTTCCTGTTCTTCACTTTCCATTCACTCCGATTGGGTTATACATTCTTTTGCTTCTTTGCTATTCCTTACATTTCTCCCTACTTGAAATGCCCTTTCTTTCCTATTAAAATTCTGTTATCCTTTTATCCCCTCAGGGAAAATTAATCCTACCTTTATCTCATTCCCTTTACAGAATATGTTTTATTCTTCTTTGTATTTTAGTCATTTTTTACCCTCTTCCCTACTGAAATATATGTTAGTGACTACATTGGTTTATATAGCAGCCTTGTGTAGTGCAGAGTTTAGACAGTTAATAAAAGTAGTGAATCAGAGCCTGAATGAAATAATGCTAAAGAAGATCTTCACATATTTTCTTTTTCACCATTAACATTTGACTTTTGAAATACAGGCACTTACATGGGCTTCACCTAAACTAAGATGAATTAATTAAAATATGCATTCACGGTATAGGGAGCATCTGATATTTGTTATAGTGACATAATGAAGAGTATCTTTTATCTGTTTTTCTATAAACATCTACAAATCCTAGGAATTACATTTATAAATTTTCTCAATGTATTTATAAAATATTTATATTTTATTCAAAGTGAATGTTTACTCAAGTTCTGTGTATCATTAAAATATTCATATTTAAGATTGCTTGTTAGAAGTAAAGAATAATTATTTCTTATCTGGAGACTAGTGTGATAGAATATGATTGCTTGCATATGAATGGAGACTTCATAGAGATCTAATTGGGAAATGTATGACTACAATGATATTTTATTCTTTCAGAAACAAGTGGGTGAGATGAAACTACAACTTGAAAGTGTCATCAAGGAAAATGAAAGGTATATCAATTAACTATTGTTTATTTTATTATTGTCTTAGATAAATTTTGTTGTTATTTAATATTTTATTTATATGGTATACTGTTTATGAATGTGGTCTCTTGGGCCTGATTTCTTATTTGATTCCTGGCTCTATTACTAGCTATGTGACCTTGGACAAGTTACTTAACCTCTTTGTACTGTAGTTTTCTTTTGTCTATAAAGTACATGAAATATGGCACATAATGAGCACCATATAAATGTTAGCAATTATTAATAGTATAGTGTATAGTATGTATGTTATAAAATATACTGATAAAACGAAAACCTGTCAAGCACTCATCCAACTTACTAGGTGTACCAGTTAATAATGCAGATTTTTTCAATAGATGGAGTTACACATATGTTGATATATATGTGATTTGATATGTATGCTCTTTTGTTGTATTGACAGCAAGCTTCAAAACTTCCTATGTCAAATTTGCTGAAGATGTTAACATCATAGATATTTTTACGCTTATGTTCCCAAATTGATGCATCTATCCATGTGTTCCTTCTCTATCCCATCCTTCTTCCTCTCTGCAAGAGGTTAACACTATCTTGAATTTTGTATTTGTCATTTTATTTTGAAAGTTTTTTTATAGGTATATGTATTTGTAACAATATGTTAGTTTTTAGTTTTATTATTTATATAATTATTGTAAATATTTTATGCTTATAATTATATGAATTGATTTGAAGTTTTTCTGATATTATGAAACTTTTTTCCTCCTAAGTTTGTATCATTTTAAAATAAAACACTTAATCAGTCTATTAATTTGTACCTTCCTGTGCTTTCTTTTAGTTGTTTTAAAGTATGAACTATCTATAATTTAGATTAATATTTTTAATTGAATTTATTGATGTGACATTGGTTAATAGAATTATATAGGTTTCAGGTATACAGTTCTATAGTACATCATCTGTATATTGTATTGTATGCTTACCACTCCAAGTCAAGTCTCCTTCCATCACCATTTATCCCCCCTTTACCTTCTTCTATCTCTCCCCATCCCTCTTCCTTCTAGCAATCACCATACTGTTCTCTGTGCCCTGAGTTTTTCTTTTTTTCTTTGCTTAATCCCTTCACCCTTCTCACACAGCATCCCCAACCTCTCCCCTCTGACAACTTTATCCATGAGTCTGTCTCCACTTTGTTAGTTTATTTTGTTCATTAGATTCCACATATAAGTGAAATCATATGGTACTTGTTTTTCTCTGATTGGCTTATTTCATTTAGCAAAATACTCTCTAGGTCGTTTGACTGTAATTCTAAAAACCCTAAATTCTACTTCAAATTAAGTTGAATTTAAGGTTTTCAGAATTATGATCAAGCTTATGTAAGAAGGTGCTGAAAAATAAAGCCTCAATAATCTTGATTTCATAACTAGCAACAATTTTATTCTCTGTTTATTAACTGAGACGAGTAAGAGGTCATATAAACTTGGTGAAACACAATGAAGAAAACAACAAATAATTCTATAAGATTTCATATCCCATTTCCATTTTATTGACTGTATGAAAACACAATCACATTTTAAATATTTTTCTGAATGTCTTGTTTTATCAATTAATAAGGTATAATATCTGAATTTTACCTTTTTGAAAGTTTAAAACACAAACTGATTACACTTGAATTCATATGACCAATTTAATGCTTTTGAAATTGTAAGATATCTTCATTCTTATAGCACAGTATTTAATGGCAATTAAACACTTCTAATTTTTTTGGTCTGCTTAAAAATGATTTTTTATGTAAAGAATGATTTTTGAACCCAAATGTTTGTTTAATTAACCTTAAATATTAATTACTGTTACTAAAATTAATTTAGATTATTACTATGTTAACTGTTCTAAAGGTTGCACAGTGAATTAAAAGATGCTGTTGTAAAACAGTTGGAGGCCCTTCCCTTTGGCACAGAGATGGGAAGTGATATATACATAGATGATGAAACAGTCAGGAATCTTCAAGAACAGTTACAACTAGCCAATAAAGTAAGTGACATTTACATATTTTTAAATTATATCCTGAATAAACAGAGAGTTTGTAAAATCTGTGTTAATTGCCTGGGTTGGTGTGGCTTAGGGGTTGAGAGTCGTCCTATGAACCAAGGAGGTCTCAGTTTAATGCACGGTCGAAACATATGCCCAAGTTGTGGGCTCAATTCCCGTGGCATCAAGCATGTGGGAGGTGGCTGATCAATGATTCTCTCTCATTAATGGTGTTTCTACCTCTCTCTCCCTCTCCCTTCCTCTCTGAAATCAATAAAAATATATTTTTAAAAATCTGTGTTAATCATTATTTATGAACTAGAGGCCCAGTGCACGAAATTCATGTATGGAGGGTGGTGTCCCTCAGCCTGGGCCTGCACCCTCTCCAATCTGGGACCCCTCGGGGGATGTCTGACTGCTGGTTTAGGCCTGATCCCTAACCCTGACCCTAACTGCTTGCTCCCTGCTGGTCTGATTGCCCCTATCCGCCTCTGCCTCAGCCCCCGCCACCGTGGCTTTATTCAGAAGGAAGTCGGATGTCCAGATGTCCGGTTGACCTAGTGTAATTAGCATATTACCCTTTTATTAGTATAAACTAGAGGCCCGATGCATGAAATTTGTGCAAGGGGCTCGGCCCTTACAACCCGGCTTTGTCCGGAAGGTCGTCTGGATGGTCATTCAGCTGTTTGGCCATCAGTTCTAATTAGCATATTTAGCTTTTATTCTTATAAATATTTTAATTGAATCATAAAGCTTTTAACATGAATTTATCTTATAAAAATATTTAATGTCAAGGAAATTTTTAAAGAGAAAAATCATTAGTTATCTATTTCTGTAAATTTATGTTTTTTATTTTTCTTCTGATACTGTTGTCTTCCATTTTCAAAGATTATAGAATTATATTTTTCTAAAGTGATACTTCTACAATTATATTTTTTCTTGTTTTATCCTCCCTCATAGTAATTGAACTATTTATGAAGCCATGTTCTATATATCCTATTTTCAATACTAATTTTTTGTGGTTATACCTAAGGGAATTTTATTCTAACTTACAATTTTATATCCAAGGTATCTCATCTCTTGTATGGATTTGAATCCCTATTCTACTTTCTAGCTGTGTGCCTCAGTTTCTTCATTTATATAAGGGGACTAGAAATTCTGTATTACAATTTTGATTTTATGGTTATATATGAAGAGTCATATTTTTATTACTTGGAAATTTGGTTTTGGAATTGACTTATGAAAGTGATATTTTAGATCAATCAGCTAGCTATATTTACCTTGATAAGGAGCATGTATCTAATATTGAGTTTTAAAAGTATTAGAAGGGGAAAAAATAGGGAGTCATGTTCTTTACTTTGTTCTAGACTAGTGTTATCAGGAAGGACTTATAAATGTTTATGTAGACTAAATATATAGTAGTTTGTAGTTTCAAACTACTATGTTGTAGTTTCAAGAAACAAAATCAAGCAAACAAAATTACAGGTCTCTAAAAAGCATCTCTCTTATAGTAGTTTTGTTGCTATAATGTCCAGTGCTAGATTTTATAAACTTGAAAATTACTTATTCTTTTTTAACATATTTTTTTTACTTTCTTTTTAAAACCATACTCTCATTCCGTACCCTTTTCTCCTCCTGTCTTCCCTCTCTTTGCCTTTCCATCTGCATCTGGCTTGGTCTCCTGTCATATCTCTGAAGATGGTCCCACTTTTTTGCTACATTTGGATCAGTTATTTAGTAGAAGATTTGGTGAGGTCCAAGTTTGAGCACTCAAAAGGAGGAAAGCAGATTGGCTACAAATTTCCCCACAAGGTTTTTTCCAGACTCTGCCATCAACTTGCTGAGGGACCCTATGTCAGTGGCTGGGGAGAGCATTAAGAAAATAATGCTCTCTACATGCTCCTTTAGTGTTTCTCAGTGAGTTTGGTTTCATGACTCCTCATCAGAATGCCTAAGAATTATTGAAGACCCCAAAAATATTTTTGTGTTTGTAGGTTGTGTAGCTTTCAGTATTTATTGTATTTCAAATTTAAACATGTTTTTGAAAACGAATGGAAGCATGGGACCACATTCCAGTAACCATCAGTGATGACAGCATCACACAGCACATCGTATAAACTTCAGGAAACTCCACTCTACACTCATCAGAAGATGAGTCAAAAAGGAAAATAGTATGTATATATTATTATGAACATAATTTTGACTTCAAGGATCCCTGAAGCACACTTTGAGAATGGCTATATTGAAAGAATAATGACTTGAGAAGCTTCTCGTTGTAAAATGCCAGGTGAAAATAGTATAATACAAACATTAAACTGTATCATTTTCAATTTTGTTAAAACAAAAACAGAATTCTCCCCCAAAATCACATTTATAAATATCAATACATCTAACGTTTATAAAAATCATTATATCTAGATGTTAGCAATATTTACTATCAGCTGATAAAATTATAGGCAATTCTTATTTTCTTTTTCTGTATTTTCCCAATTTTCTACATTTATTACATTTATTACTTTTACAATTATATAAAAAAAGTTGTATTTTGCCAGGGGCAATTTTCTTTGTCAGTAATTTCTAAGGCTTACACTGTGTTGAAGAACAAGGAGAGTGGTTTCATCCCTATCTCTGATTTAAGAGTTTTAATTTTGCCTATGAAATCTAAATAAAAAGAAAATTTCAAAGAAATTTTCACCTTTTGTTCTCTAAATTATTAATACATCTTCATATCACCAAAAATATTAAATTATACCCTCTTTACAGAAGTTCTATTTCATTTTTTTCTTTATTTTTACTTTTTCCCATCATCATCTATCCTCCTATACCCTCTGCCACCTCCACCCATCTCTCTTCCCCTCCACAAACACTACACTGTTGTCCATGTTCTTTTAATTTTGTGACTTTTATACGAAAATTCATTCTGCAAAAGAATATGGTTAATTTGTACTATGCAGTAAGTAGCCAGTTAATAATTTAATGAGTTCTCAAATATTTTTGTTTTATAGGAAAAAAATTATGTTTTGGAACTCTGGCAGAATGCTTCTCAGGAGTTGGACAAAGTGAAGAAAATTTACCAGGAGAATAAGGCCCAAATTCAAGTAATTGAAGGAAGAAAACAAAAGGTAAAATTTGCTATCATGGTTTTCTTGTATAGCAATAAGGAATCACATTCTGGAGAAACTCAGTTTTGGAGAGGAATACCTAAGTTTCTAGTGTGTCCTTTATGTAACAGTAAATAAATCTTGGATAGTTAAAAATCTTTTGAGCTAATAATTAAAGCAGTTCCTACTGTACATTGGATTTTAAAATGTGATCAGCAGTGAAAGCCATATTTAGTATTAAGAAGCAGCTATTAGATTATCTATAATAATAAAAGCATAATATGCTAATTAGACCGGACAGTCAAACAACCTTCCGGATGTCCTTCCCGATGATCATGCTATGACACCCACTGGCGCCAGGCCAGCCAAGGCGGGTGTGATGTGATTGGTTGGGGGCCTAGCCATTGCCCCATGATCGCCCTGTAGAGGGAGGCTCAGGCCACCAGCCAGAGGGGCGATGGATCAATCGGGAGGCTCCACGATCACCCCAAAGAGGGAGGCTCAGGCCACCGACCAGCGGGCTGCAGCAGGTGGGTGGGACCTCCCTCTGTGGGGCACAATCAATTGCCCCAAAGAGGGAGACTCGGGCTACCCTATGGCAGCACTGCGGCGGGTGGGCAGGGCCTACCTCTTTGGGACGATCCATCGAAGAGCCCTGGCCGGGTGTGTGGGGCCTATCTATTTGGGGTGATTGATCGCAGGGTTCCCAGACTGTGAGAGGGCACAGGCCAGGCTGAGGGACACCTCCCCCCCCCCACCCCAAGTGCACAAATTTCGGGCACCGGGCCTCTAGTTATGTATAAATAGACCTCTAAAGCTTTTACAGTCTTCATTTCCACCTGGCTTAAGAGAGACAAAAACTATTCATTGGATCGTGATAAATGAAGAAACCTGCTCAACTATAGGGACGACACTTTATATAAAATGAAAATTGACACCTTTTATATATATACTAGAGGCCCGGTGCACAAAAATTTGTGCACTCAATGGGGGATGGAGGGTCCCTCAGTCCGGCCTGTGCTCTCTCGCAGTCTGGGACCCCTCAGGGGATGACCACCTGCTGGCTTAGGCCCACTCCCCGGGGGATTGGGCCTAAGATGGCAATCAGACATCCCTCTGGCAGCCCGGCAGCCCTCGGGGGATGTCCACTTGCCAGCGCAGGCCTAAACTGCAGTCGGACATCCTTAGCGCTGCTGAGGAGGCAGGAGAGGCTCCCACCACCACTGCTGTACTGGCAGCCATCAGCCTGGCTTGTGGCTGAGCAGAGCTCCTCCCATGTGAGAGCGCCCTGACCACCAGAGGGCAGCTCCTGCATTGAGCGTCTGCCCCCTGGTGGTCAGTGTATGTCATAGTGACCAGTCATTCCCAGTCCTTCTGCTGTTAGGGTCAGTTTGCATATTAACCTTTTACTATATAGGATAGAGGCTGGTGCATGGGTGGGGGCCGGCTGGTTTGTCCTGAAGGGTGTCCCGGATTAGGGTGGGGGTCCCGCTTGGGTGCCTGGCCAGCCTGGATGAGGGGATGATGGCTGTTTGCAGATGGTCACAGCCCCTTCAGGGTGGGGGTCCCCACTGGGGTGCCTGGCCAGCCTGGATGAGGGGATGATGGCTGTTTGCAGCTGGTTACACCCTCTTCAGGGTGGGGGTCCCCACTGGGGTGCCTGGCCATTCTGGGTGAGGGGCTGAGGGCCGTTTTCAGGCTGGCGGGTGACTGAAACTCCCAACCTCTCCTTTTTTTCTTTCTCTTTTTTTATTCTGGGATTTATTTACCTTCTATGGCTGTCACTGGAGCTGAGAGCCGGCTTTAGCTCTGAGGCTCGGCTCCAGCTGTGAGACCTCGGTTTGTTTGGCTTCTATAATTGAAACACTGTTGCAACTCCAGCTCTGAGGCCCGGCTGGCTGAAAGCAGGTTTCTGGGGTTTGTTTAGCTTCTATAATTGCAACATTGTTTCTTAGACTGCAGCTCAGAGGCCGGCAGCGGCAGGCGGGGAACCTTGGAGCAAGCAAGCCTCCTGTTCGCTTCAGCTGCCTGGCTGCCGGCCGCCATCTTGGTTGGCAGTTAATTTGCATATCGCCCTGATTAGCCAATGGGAAGCGTATCGGAGGTACAGTTAATTACCATGTTTGTCTATTATTAGATAGGATATATTTATTGATTGCAGTGAGAGGAAGGGAGAGGGAGAGAGAGATAGAAACATCAATGATGAGAGAGAATCATGGATCTGCCACCTCCTGCACGCCCCCCACTGGGGATTGAGCCCACCATGCAGTCATGTGCTCTGACCAGGAATTGAACTGTGATCTCCTGGTTCACAGGTCAACACTCAATCACTGAGCCACACTTACCAGGTAAAAATTGACACCTTTAAATGTGAACTTTTACTAAAATAGATGTCAAGTTTGTCTAACATAAATTAATCAGTTTTGCACTGTAGGTTTCGTATAGGTTTGAATGTGGCTTTCCAATATTGGACAGGACCTCTCTAGCATGTCTATTAACTAATGAATTGATTTCTAGATTATGCTTTCACAAAAAACAAAATCAAACAGAAATAGCTACATTGCTTTCCATATTGCCACCTTATTTAATTTCAGTAATCATTTATTTAAAAGTTTGTCATTTCTTCCACTATTAATTCACACAATAATAGAAGAAATGCCACTGATTTCATCTAGACTGGACATAATGATTTTAAACTTGATTTTAGTTTAATTTTAAATAAGCATTGCAAACCAAATTCTCTTTATGTACCCCACCTTTTTTACTGTAGAATTCTCATCAACTGAACAAGCAATTTTATGTTAATTCTGAGGGCATAGAAATGGTAAGTGGAAATACCATTTAGTGTACTTATTTATATAAACTTTAAATTGTCACTATGAATATTTATTTACGCTAATGTAAGTCAACAACAAGAAACTTGTTACATGAAATTAAAATAGGTAAGCAGTACTCTTTTCTCTTCACCTGTCTTTTTCACATTTAATAACATGACAGAATTCACAGTACTTTCTGGAGATCAAAAGCTAACATCTATCCGAAATATATTTTAATTTGAAAATACTCATAAGTTTCTTGGTAGGCTCTCCTGAGAGTAACCTAGACTGGGACCTCCTCAAGAAAGGGACTCATGCACTGGTAGGTGTGTAATAGGAGGAAGAGAACTGTTAAATCAGTGAATAGCCTCATTTCTTAAATAACAGGACACTAAGAACAATTTGTTAGTTGACTGACCACTAGAACTAACTGGTACACCTACATTTCCTTGTGATTTTTTTTCCCTAAATAAATATAATCACCCCTCCCACTTCTTCTCTTTACCATTTTTTCCTCTCACTTTCCTTTTCTTTCCTTCCTTTTTTTTCAGATTTTTTTTTCTCTTTTTCCTTCCATTTTCTTTTCCTTCTTGGAATTTTATTATACCTCATTGTTGAGTAATAGGATTATGACATCTCAGGTAATTATTCTCCTTCCTTTCTTTGTTTTACTTAGTTACTCTGCTATTCTGCTATTTTTGTTAGTACCTAATGAAAATGTCTTTGTTTAAGTGCAGAATTGTGCCCTCAAAAGTAAGTTATCTAACTTTATCCTGTATTTTTAAATTTTCTCTTAACCCTGTAAAAACATTAAATCAGTTTCCCCAGTTTTACTTATGTTAACATTTAGAATTTCCAGCCACTTATAATTTTTATAATACACTTCTTAGGGTTTTAAAATAGTATTAAAATCCAGAACAAAATGATTGATTTCCATAATTAAGAAATCCTATTTCTATATGAAATTAATAGTTTAACATCACAATTATTCCTTCTTTCTTTCAGTATATCCCCTAGAATTGTGCAGTTACGTAATTCTTTGGTATATTATACAATAGAGCCCCTATTTTATTATAAACAACCCAAAGTCATTGTGATGAAACTCATGAGAAAAGAATATTTGAGTAATCACGGGAACACATTAAAAATTTCTAAGGCACAGAATTTATAGTTTCAGTTTAAATTTATAATTTAAACTGTAGATACAAGAAAAATATTAAAGGAGCAAACAGGATGGATAAAAGAGAGTTGTATTATAAAGAACAAATAAAAGACTATACTGTGGTTAAAATATGGCAAATGGTTAAAATAAATTTTAAAGTATAACAGTGTTTCTTAATGTTTATACATATGATCAAACAAGACTAATGAGTGTTAATGGAGGTAGCTGAGTGATTGTAATGCTCTTGTACATCTCAAAGTGCATTCAGAGCATAGGCCCAGGGCAAGTTTAGGTCAAAAATCAATATAAAGAAAAAGTCTCCTTTAAAAATTAAGAAATTTCTACTTAAAACTTTTCTGATTACATCAATAAACTGATTAAAAGAATAGGTTTCTATAGTTGTACAAAGGCTTTCATGGCCAGTGCACATTAGTAATATGCAAAAGGTAAAATGCCCTGATTTGAATGGTACATGAAAGTACAAGTTTATATTTTTTATGACTGTAGTTACAGTAAGAGTTCATATTTCCTACAGATTCTCTGTACTGAAATCATAGTCTTTTTTGAGATTTTTCTTAGCTCAACAAAATTACTCAAAAATATTTGTTAATTACCTACTAAGTTCCTTGCACTGTTATAGATGTTGTAGTTGCAAGAGAAAGTGCATCTATCTGCAGAGCCCCAGTCTAGTAAAACAGGAAAGACACCTGACCGGTACGGTTCAGTGTTTGAGCATCGACCCATGCACCAGGAGGTCACAGGTTCTATTCCCAGTCAGGGCACATGCCCAGGTTGTGGGCTTGATCCCCAGTACAGGGCATGCGGGAGGCAGGCAATCCATGTTTCTCTTTCATCAATGTTTCTGTCTATCTATCCCTTTCCCCTCCTCTCTCTCTAAAATCAAGAAAAACATTTATATAACAAACAGGACAGAAGAAATAATCAGTGAATAAAGTGCTGAAGTAGATGATAACTGAGAGGGATGCTTCCTGGGACCTTTATGAATCTCCACATTCTATGAATCTTCCACATTTGTATCTGCTCACAAATGCTGAACTAGGCCAAATTCAGGTGCAATTGTTGAGCTTCTGCTAGGATTGCTACTAAGTTAAGTGTGTTAGTTACCAACACTAGCTTCTTATAATTCACAATTCTAATTTATATTTCTACTAATTATTCTACATCATTTATCTTTAAGATACTCTCAAATAATAAAAAAAAACGCATTATTTATGCTAGTGCCAAGATAGTATCTATATATATAAAGAGACAGGTCCCATCACATCCGAAACAACCAAATGGACGACCAAACAGCCTGCATGGGGCAACATGGCTGGCAGGGGAGTTAGTGAGGGACAACCAAATGACTGAGCAGCAGGCTGCATGGGGTGACCAGGCCGGCAGGGGGGTTAGTGAGGGGTGACCAGGCATGCAGGGGGGGCAGTTGGGGGCAACCAGGCCAGCAGGGAGGCAGGGGTGACCAAGTTGGCAGCAGGGTTAATGAGGGACGACCAAACGACTGAACAGCAGGCTGTGTGGGGCAACCAGGCCAGAAGGGGGGGTAGTCGGGGGGCGACCAAACGACCGAACAGCAGGCTGCGTGAGGTGACCAGACCGGTGGGTGGGGCAGTGAGGGGCGACCAGGCTGGCAGAGGGCGCAGTTGGCGGCAACCAGGCCAGCAGGCGGGGCAATGAGGGGCGACCAGGCTGGCAAGGGGACAACTGGGGGCGAGCAGGCCGGCAGGGAGGCCAGTGAAGGGCAACCAGGCCAGCGAGGGGGGGGGCAGTTGGGGGCAACCAGGCTGGCAGGGGGGGCAGTTAGGGGTGACCATTGTTACACCCAGGTTTTGTTGCTATTTTTTGTTGTTATTTTTTGGCTGTGGTATAATTTGCCTACTTATTTCTAGTTCTTTCTCTGTATGTGATACTTGGTCTCTTAAATTGTGGTCTGTTAATTGAATACTAAATTCTGGTCTGCAGTAGTCTATTTCCCAACATAAAGATAAAGATGTAGTCCAGAGGCTTTCTTTTAGGTCTCATAAAGACATTCATTCATTCATTCCTCAAAGGTATAAGTACTTAGAATGTGTTAAATCAGGTGCATATCCTAAGTGACACTGCAAGTTCTTGGAGAAGCTAATCCTCAAAAAATAGCCATATTGTAGCCAGAAATACATAAACTTTAAATATAGTATTTAAATATAATGCAATACATATTGTAAAAGTACATAGAAAGTACATTTTATCAAAATGCAAAAAGGAAACAGTTAATTCTGCCTTACATTTGGGTGGATGACATGGAATGTGGAGGGATGAATGCTGGCAGAAGGAGGACATCCCAGGCAGAGGGAAATACAATGGTGTGTTAACAATACAAAGTCAATACTATTGTATTGGGTAGAGAAGCACAATGAAAATTGCCTCTGAAACTTTTGCTGGAGAAATGTATGTATGATCCGTTGGGATGGAAGAGACTGAAATCAGGACTGTCAGTTAGGAGGTAACTGTCATCCATATGGCTTTGCATCTAAGGCATATAGAGAAAGATAAGGAATTTGTACCATCATGGTAAAAGCAGCACTTACAGAAGGAAATTAGTTCCCTTAGAAAAATTTTTCTACACATGGCAAAGTGCTTCATATCTTACTTTAGTTTCCTTCACAAGTAGACCCTGAGGAAAGGATTTCAAAGCATGTAGTTTATTTAGAGACTAGAGGCCCGATGCCCGAAATTCCTGCAAGCGGCATGGCCCCTGCCTCTGCCCATTGCAGCGGTCACCTCAGCCTTCGATTGGAAGGTCATCCAGAAGGACATCTGGTCTAATTAGCATATTACACTTTTATTATTATAGATAATACAGGGAGCACCAGTAGGGGAGTGGGGAAGTGAGACTAGGAAGGGAAGAGAGACAGCCAATAAAGGATTTTCAACAGTCAAGTGAATTAACATTGTGGGTAACTGAAACTTAATTCTGCTAATGAACTGTGGAAGCCAGTATAGACTCAGTTATTCTGCCAATTCCCTTCATTCATTGTTATCAGGCTCTTCCAGAGCAGTGGGGACATGAATTCTGCAATACCCACAGCCTTTACACAGTTGGTGAGCAGAGGAGGCTCAGGTGGCCAGAGAAAGACAGAAGGCAGAAATGCACATGCAGGTAGTTGGAGGGAAGCAGGTGACACGGAAGTAGTAAAGGCAAGAAAAGATGGCCAGGGTTCTATTTTACCCTCAAAACAACTAATTATTGTCATTACTTCATTTTATTTTTCTACTTGTATGCCCTAGAGTTAATCTTTAAAGAGGAAGGGTTGTTGCCCTAATCGGTTTGGCTCAGTGGATAGAGCGTCGGCCTGCAGACTCAAGGGTCGCGGGTTCGATTCTGGTCAAGGGCATGTACCTTGGTTGCGGGCACGTACCTTGGTTGCGGGCACATCCCCAGTAGGGGGCGTGCAGGAGGCAGCTGATCGATGTTTCTCTCTTATCGATGTTTCTAATTCTCTATCCCTCTCCCTTCCTCTCTGTAAAAAATCAATAAAATATATTTTTTTAAAAAAGAGGAAGGGTTGTTGTTGTTTTTTTTCCTTAGTGGAGCACTCCTTATTTTTTTTAAAATATATTTTATTGATTTATTACAGAGAGGAAGGGAGAGATAGAGAGCTAGAAACATCGATCAGTTGCCTCCTGCACATCTCCTACTGGGAATGTGCCCACAACCCAGGTACATGCCCTTGACCGGAATCGAACCCGGGACCTTTCAGTCTACAGGCCGACGCTCTATCCACTGAGCCAAACCGGTTTCGGCCTTATTTTTCTCATAACCTTTTAAAAAATATTTTTATTGTTGAGAATATTACAGATTCCCCCCTTTTTTTCTCCCTTTGTCCCCCACCACCCTATTGTCAGTGTTCATGGGCAATGCGTATAATTTCCTTGGTTAATTTCTTCTCGCCCCCACCCCGCCCCCCTTCTCTTTGAGATTCTTCAGTCTGTTCCATGTTTCCATGCCTCTGGTTCTATTTTATTCATAAGTTTATTGTGCTCATTAGATTCCGCATATAAGTGAGATTATGTGATGTTTCTCTGATTGGTATATTTCACTTAGCATAATCATTTCCATGTCCCTCCAGGCTATTTCAAATGATAATAGATCCTTCCTTTTTATATCTGTATAGTATTCCATTGTGTATATGTACCATCGCTTTTTTATCCACTCATCTACTGATGGGCACTTAGGCTGTATCCAGAGCTTAACTAGTATAAATAACATTGCTATGAACATAAATGTGCATATATTCTTCCTTATTGGTGTTTTGGGATTCTTAGGATATATTCCCAGAAGTAAGAATACTTGGTCAAACAGCAGTTCCATTCTTAATTTTTGAGGAAACTCCACACTGTTTTCCATAGTGGCTGCACCAGTCTGCATTCCCACCCATAGTATACTATGCTTCCTTTTTCTCCATATCCTTGCCAGCACTTGTCGTTTGTTGATTTATTGATAGTAGCCATTCTGGCTGGTGTGAGGTGGTACTGCATTGTCGTTTTAATTTGCATATCTCTGATGATTACTGATGTTAAGCATTTTTTCATCTCTCTCTTGGTCATTTGTATGTCCTCTTTAGAGAATTGTCTATTCAGGTCCTCTGCCCATTTTTTAGTTGGATATTTTTCTTCCTTTTGTTGAGTTGTATGAATACTTTATATATTTTGGAAATTAACCCCTTATCGAATGTACCATTGGCAAATATGTTTTCCCATACAGTGGGTTCCCTGTTCATTTTGATGATGGTTTCTTTTGCTGTGCAGAAGCTTTTTAGTTTGATGTAATCCCATTTGTTTATTTTTTTCCCTTTGTTTCTCTTGCCCTAGGAGATGTATTAGTGAAATTGCTGCTCTGTGAGATGTCTGATATTTTGCTGCCTATATTTTATTCTAGGATTTTTATGGTTTCATTACTTACATTTAAGTCTTTTCTCCATTTTGAGTTTATTCTTTCTTTTAAACTCTTTATTGTTGAAAGTATTGCAGATGTTCCCTTTTTTTCCCTTGTTGACCCTCCTCCACTCCACTCCTGCCTCCCCCCAGGCCTTCCCTGCAATATTGTTTGTCCATGGGCTATGCATATATCCATATACATTCTTTCATTAATCTCTTCCTGCCCTCCCTTCCCTCTGATATATGTCAGTCAGTTGCATGTTTCTATGTCTCTGGATTTGTTTTGTTCATCAATTTATTTTGTTCACTAGATTCCACATATAAGTGATATCATGTGATACTTGGTCTTTCTCTGACTGGCTTATTTCACTTAGCATAATACTCTCCAGGTTCCTCCATGCTATCTCAAAGGGTAAGAGTTTCTTCTTTTTTACAGCTGCATATTATTCCATTGTGTAAATATATACCACAGGTTTTTATTAGTTTATTCTGCATATGGTGTAAGTTGGTGGTCTAGTTTCATTTTTTTGCATGTGCCTGTCCAATTTTCCCAGCACCATTTATTGAAGAGACTATCTTTATTCCATTGTATGCTCTTCCCTCCTTTGTCAAATATTAATTAAGCATAAAGGCTTGCTTTGATTTCTGGGTTCTCTGTTCTGTTCCATTGATCTATATGCCTGTTCTTGTGCCAGAACCAAATTGTTTTTATTACAGTAGCTTTGTAGTATAATTGATATCCGATATTGTGATTCCTCCAACTTTGTTCTTCTTTCTTTCTTAAGATTGCTGCTGCTATTTGAGGGTCTTTTTTGGTTCCACATAAATTTTTGGAGTATTTGTTCTAGATCAGTGAAATATGCAATTAGTATTTTAATAGAGATTGCATTGAATCTATAGATTACTTTGGGTAGTATGGACATTTTACTGATGTTAATTCTACCAATTCCTGAACATGGTATATTCTTCCAATTGTTTATATCTTCTCATCTCTTTTTTTCAACATCCTGTAGTTTTCCAAGTATAGCTCTTTTACATCCTTGGTTAAGTTTATTCCTAAGTATCTTAAATTTTTTGTTGCAATAGTAAATGGAATTGTTGATGATATATATTTTTTTAGTTTCTATTTCTGAGAGTTCATTATTGATGTATAAAATTTCCATTGACTTCTGGGTGTTAAAGAAGCAGTTTTAAATGTTCTGACACTGAATATTCTTTTTTTTCCCTGACACTGAATATTCTTATTCTTTTCTTATGGTAGGATAACCAACACTTGCTGAAAACAGTAACTGAACAAAGTGTGGAAATCGAGAAACTCCGAAAACAACTTAGGTATTTTTAAAAATGAATTTTGTTATTTTAGTATTACTAATTGTTTTTCTTCAGAGGAACTGATGATGCCATAATTTTTCCCATGGGTATTTTCCCCCTTTCCATTTACGTTTCTGTCAATAGCTATTTGTGTGATCTATTGGGATGGGAAGAGACTGAAATCAAAACTATTAGTGAACCCTAGCCAGTTTTGCTCAGTGGATAGCACGGCCCTTGGACTAAAGGGTCCTGGGTTCAATTCCAGTCAAGGGCACATACCTTGGTTCTTGGTTGCAGGCTCAATCCCCCGCATTTTGGAGGCAACCAGTAGATGTGACTCTCTCACATCATTGTTTCTCTGTTTGTCCCCATCCCTTCTACTCTCTCTGAACATCAATGGCAAAATATCCTTGGTGAGGATTAATTAAAAAAAAAAAACTATTAGTGAGGAGGCAACTATATATATATATATATATATATATATATATGAAGGAATGTTTCATGATGTTAAAACCAGTGGTTATAGAAGAAAATCAAATTCCTTAGATAAAATTTTTTCACATGTATCTTTCTTTGGATTCCCCCATAAGCAGACCCTGAGAAAAGGGTTCTGAGCATGTAGTTTATTTAGATGTTAGGGGAGTAGAGAAGTGAGACAGGGAAGAGGAAGAGAAGGCGTCAATAAAGGGTTTTTAAACAGGCATTTTAATACTGTGTATGTATATTGTTGTCCAGTGGTTTAATAATCATTGCATAAATAAATTCACAAGAATACCTCCAAGTGACAAAAAAAATTTTGGCACTTTTTGTTCCTCTCACTTGTGATACTTAAAATTAAGAAGTGTAGTCCTCTAAGGTTTTGTTCTATGCTGCAGACATTTACAAATACCTTTAAATTGTAGTGTATATAGAAAAGAGAGAAGAACCTACAACTGAGCTCAGAGTCATAAGGATAAAGAGGAGGAATCAACAAAAGAGGCTGAGCAGAGACCAGTGAGATAGGAGACACGAGGAAGTGTGTCCTGGAGGTTAAGTGAAGGACATATATCAAGGAGGAAAAAATGATTGCTGAGTGAAGTGCAATTAATGCTAGATAAAGCAGGATGAGTTCATTGAATTTAGCAACATAGAAGTTGTATTAGCTTCCCACCTGCCTTAACAAATGATCATTGGTGGCTTAAAACAACAAATTTATTCCTCATAGTTCTGGAGACTAGATGTTTGAAATCAAGGGGTTAGTAGAGCCGTGCTTCCTCGAGGCTTTGGGGGAGAATCTTTCTTTGCCTCTGCAGCTGCTGGTAGCCTGAGGTACTTCTTGGCTCCTGGCAGCATAACTCTCATCTCCTCTCACCTTCATCTTCACTTGACCTTGTTTTCTGTCTCTGTGTACCCTCTCCTCCTTCATAAGCATAAAAGTCTTAGGATTTAGAGCCCACCCTTATCTAGGATGATACATCTTGAGATCCTTACCTTGATTACTTCTACAAAGTCCTTGTTTCCAAATAAAGTTTCAGGTAAACCTGAATTTGGGGGTGAGGGATACAGTCACTATTCAACCCACTGCAGGGGTCATTGTGGTTTTAACAAGAGTACTTCAGAATCTACTCTCTTTTCAGATTCATACAAATCATTAAAAAACATAGAACTCATTCTGGCTGGTAAAAAGTCATAGCAATCAGGAAAACTCATGTTGAAGTAATGTAATACTTCTTTACACCCAGTTATCAATGTCTAAAATATAATGTGGAATGTAATAACAAGTGCAAAAGAAGCTTAAAGAATGGTGCAATTTATATACATTTTAAATGTTTTAAATAATAGTGTGTGTTGATTATGTATATATATTTTAGTTATATATGTCCTATATGTTTAGATATATGTCTATATCAACTTATATAGTAGACAAATAAAATGTCTGTATATGTATTATAAAAGAATAAAATAAAACATTTCCAGGAATGACATACCCTAACTTTTAATTAGTGATTACCTCTGTGGAATAAGACTATTTGTAGAAGTAGGGAATTGGAGGCTGCCTAGGTGTCTGTCACCAAGGATTGGATAGGTAAAGTGCAGTAATTGCATCCTGTGGAATGCTATGCATCATTTAGAAACATGTGCTTACATGTAAAGATGTAGTTATAGCAACATGGATCTATAAAACAGGGTTTGTGTTTTAAAAGTAAAAAGATACTATTTATAGCATAAAAACACATGCAAATAACAATATATAATTTACTATATATATATATATACATATATATATATATGCAGATAGATAGATATCTCCAAAGTATATATCACATTTTAATGTGAACCACAAGATGAAGAGAATGAGAGAAGGACTGAGAATGCACAGGAAAACAAAAATAAACAAATGAGAGCAACAGTTCACAGTTAATAATAACAGATCATGGAAAGAATAGTGTGATTAATTTAACTCTGCACTTAAGGTTCAGAAAAGAGTGGAAAAAGGAAAAGAATATGGTGTATGTAGTATAAAACAGGGTGCGAGATCCTGGAAGAAAGATGAGTAAGAAAATTGGTTCATAAAGACCTGCGATCATATGATGATAATGGAAATAGAAAATAAAAATGCATATAAATAGTTTTGTATAGGGAAAATGAGCAGAACTTGGTGATATTGGGATAAAGGACAGGGGAAGAATCATGGAATTTTATTGCTAAAGGTATTTTAATGATCGTCTTACTTTAACTTTCTATTTTTTAACATTTTTTGTTAAATTTATTAGGGTGACTGGTTAATAGGATCATATAGGTTTCATGTGTACATGTCTATGATACAACATCAGTATATTGCACTGGTTGGCCACCATTCAAAGTCAAACCATCTCCTGTCACCATATATTAGCCCCCTCGACCCCACCACCACCTGCCCACTCCCTTCCCTCTGGTAACTACCACAGTGCTATCTGAATCTATGAGTTTCAGTTTTATATGCTACATATGAGTGAAATCATATGGTTCTTAGCTTTCTCTGGCTGGCTTATTTTACTTAGCTTAATATTCTCAAGGTCTGTCCATGTTGTCGCATATACAAAAGAATAACTTTCTACCTTTTATTAAAATATATTTTTATTGATGTCAGAGAGGGAGAAGGAGCAAGAGATAGAAACATCAATGATGAGAGAAAATCATTGATTGGCTGCCTTCTGCACGCCCCCTACTAGGGATCGAGCCCTCAATCCTGGCATGCGCCCTTGACCCAAATTGAACCTGGGACCCTTCAGTCCGCAGGCGGATGCTCTATCCACTGAACCAAACCAGCTAGGGCTAACTTTCTGCTTTTATAGAAGAAACCAAAATGAACCAAGAGCTCATAAATCATTTGTCGTATTCGTGCTTGCACAAAAATTCATGAAAAAGCCAAATTAGAACTCACATGTTGTAATTGCTAATTTAGTGAGTTTCTATACCTGGTTCTCTAACAGTATTCATCGAAGTAAGGAAGTCAATGAGAGCTGCCTTGTTAAAGAAAGGATGATGAGTGGCTACATTATTTTTTTTTGACATCTCATTTGGCTTTTGGACATTCAGGCCCAAAGATTATCAATAGAGATTGATAAAGCTAGTTGTGGTTTTCTAAAAGGTCTTACATTTCATTGTCCATGAGCAGTTTTGCCATAATATTTACTGGCAGTATTCCATAGTTTAACATTAAGCAGTTCAGAGTTGTATACATAAAACTAATGCTTGCTTTTCCTGACACAGACATGAAGGAACAGAAGGATAAGCAGATGCTTCTTTTAAGGAGGAGGGTATTGCTTTCCAGTTTGACAGATTCAGAATGATGGGCATATTGACGTTACCAGAATGTAGGTTTTGAGATGCCTTATATAACCATGCCAAGAATAACTAGATCGGAAACTCTTTAAACACCAGCATTAAGTTTGTACTGATACTGAAAACATACTGGTTTCATTTGTTTGATGTTATGGTACAAAAAAAAAGTAGAATCCTGTGAATTTATAATTAAAGCTTTTCATCATTTTCCTTTTCCGAGAGTTTCTGGTGATGCCCTGTCATAGCAGATGAAACTCTTCAGCCTATTTTCCAAGAACCTACTTCACCTGGTTTCCCCAACCCTCCAGTTATGTACAAACTGCTCACACTAGCTATCTTACTATTACTCATGGAACAAGTTTTGGTTCTTTCCCCTTTGCCTTTGATCATTGTTCTGTTTGTCAAAAATGTTATAACTTTCTAAGCCTGGTTAAAACTTGTCATCTCCAGGAAGACTTCTCTCATTCACTCCACCAGATTTTTACTCTTAGATTTTTACTCTTCCTGGGGCTCTTCTCAGCATTAATTAATTTAAACAAATGTGTTATTTCTCTTTAGGTGCTTTTTTATTTTTTTACAGAGAGGAAGGGCGAGGGATAGAGAGTTAGAATCATCGATGAGAGAGAAACATCGATTTAGCTGCCTCCTGCACACTCCCCACTGGGGATGTGCCCGCAACCAAGGTATGTGCCCTTGACCGGAATCAAACCTGGGACCCTTTAGTCCGCAGGCCGACGCTGTATCCACTGAGCCAAACTGGTTAGGGCTCTTTAGGTGCTTTTTAAAAAAATATTTGTTTCTAATGTATGTCCCACTGAGTTATGGACATGGTTGTTATTAAAGTCATTCCTGCTCAGATTTTATATCATCCTGCTCAGATTTTATATCTTCCTTGTAAAGTCTTTGAAGGAAAGGATTGTCATCTGTTGATATTTTTCAGGAATAACCAATATTATCTTGGTAAAACGATGTGCTATACAGACTGACTAAAGTATTTGCATAGGGGTCTGTGTTATCCTGTGTCACCATTAGAATGTTTATTGAAAAATATTTTAGCCACTAAGGAATGATCTTATTAGCACACATAGATAGTATCTATAATAATAAAAGTGTAATTTGCTAATTAGACCAGACAGCCGAACGACCTTCCCTGGATGTCCTCCTGGACGAAGCCAGGGCTGTGAGGGCCGAGGCAAGCCGCCGTGGCTGAGAGGGCTGAACCCCTTGCACGAATTTCATGCATCAGGCCTCTAGTCTTCATATAAAGAATCTCTAACTTGCCAATTTATTTTATATTTATTGAGAACTTAAACATACACAAGTGTGCTCTGGGGTAGAAACGATCTTTAATAAGTTTATGTGTGATATGATAGCCTCAAATTATTAATTTGACCCATTAATCTCATGCACACTTTTGTGGCTTCAATGATCTCTATAAAGATGAGACCCCCATTCAATTTTTCTAGCTCAAGTTTTTCTTGGTTGTCTCCACCCAGATGATTCAGAGGCACTTGAAACTCAGCAGGCTCTCAACTGAACTTATTATCTATCATGTGTCCTGAATCTTTATGTTTGTGACTGCCACCATCCAGTTCCTGCTTCAGAAAACTAGGAGGTATCCTAAATTCTTTTCTGTCTCAACTCTGCCTTCCAAATGTCTCTCAGATCCTTCACTTCTACGTCACTGTGTTGTTATTGCCTTTGCTCAGTCTGTCATCTCATCTGAGTAACCTCCAAATTGGCTTATTTCTTCCCTATCTTCCTTTTTCATGCTGTCATCAAAATGATCTTTCTAAAATAAAATCTGATTCATGTCACTGTCCTTCAAGGGCTACTAAATGCCATTGGATATAATCCAAGTTACTCGGCACAACGTAAAGTCCTCTATGACTTGACCCCTGGCTACTTTAGATCTTGTCACTCGTCACCTCAATTTTCTAAACTACTTTTAGTTTTCCAGACAAGCCATGCTATTTCCTAACTCCCTAATTTTGTTCACATTGTTCAGGCTGCCTGAAATGCTCTTCTCTGATAAATATCCTCTCAACATTCAACTGTCACATGTTCTAGAAATGTTTTTCTGAATCTTAATGGTTTCTTCCTCCCCAGGTAGAACCAGGTGTGCCATCCTTTGTGCCTCAGCTGGAGCTGCAGTTGCTTCTCTCCTAGCATTTCTAACACTCTAGTGTACTTTAATTCTTTATAAGTTAATCTCTCCGTACTAGTTTTTAAGATCCTTAAAGATATGGCTCATAGTTTAGTCATTTTTATCTTGCCATCATCTAGCCCAGTGCTAGACACGGGGCAAGTGCTCAAAAAATATTGTTGAGTGATTCAGTTAATTAAATAATTAATTAAATTGCACTTCATCGGAGGGGCAAAGCTAAACTAATTTATGTGGGTTTTCTCTTTGTGTACTTTTATCATTGATCTTGTGGGGGCACAACTGTCTTCTTGGAGTGTCATTGTTTATAAAAATTATATTTTATATTCTTCAGCTATGCAGTAATGTGTGACCATTTAGTGGTTGATTTCAAAAACAACACACCAGAGAAAACCATTTTTAATATAATTAATAGTAGCTTTGCAAAATGAATGAAAAGATTTTCAGTGTTTCTCATTATGGATCCAGGCTTTAAGCTATACTGACTTTTAAATTTTTTTAGTACCAATCATCTCAAAGTTTGAATGCATGATAGATGCAGTTAAGTATTTTTTTAATGGTTAGTGCTCTATTTAAATATGAAATAAAATCCAGGAGATATTTAAAATGTGATAGTGAAAGGATTTTTAAATAAGAAGTTTAATTAAAAAACATAAGAGCAATTTGATACCAGTGTGATTCTTTATATCAATCTATTATGTTTAATGCAACAAAGGCTAAATTACATAAATCAGTCTGCATATTTATTGTGTTCATTTTTAATCTTTTTCTTCAAAAAAATTATCTATGCCAATAATTTTTATGTAATCTCTTTTTTTCAAAAATATATGTACCTTTGCCAGGTAATAGATTTATTTTAGCTGAGATAATAGTTTTTTCTCAGCTGTTTTATGTTCCAATTTGAATAATATTGTGTCTTCTGTTATAAGAATGCTATGGAAATCTGGAATCCCTGGATCACTATGTTTGATTCATAGTCTCTTGGAAACTGTCCCGTGTGAGAAATGGCCTGAGCTTAATCATAAGAATTTGCCAGACAGTTCCTTATGTGCTGGCTGCTAGTCTTCTAAGACTAGCATGTTTTAAGAAATAGGGCTTTGCTGTCATTTTTTTGTCTCTTCACACTGTTTTAATTACAGTTACCCATTATTTAAATGTTTACTAGTATATTGTTCGTGCTTAATCTTTAAGGGTCAGAAAGAGGAATATTAAACTTTATGTCCAGAACATATTGTTCAAGAGTAGGAACAGATCCGTAACTTCATTGTTTGGAAGTTTTGCCTCTAATAATTGATTACTGATTTATTTCAAAATATGTATTTTATTGATAATAATTTTATTTTGCAAATATTCACATTTGCACTCCTAACCTAAAAATGTGTTTCTGTGTAGTATGAAGTATAAATAGTGTAGGCTTTGGAATCAGACAGTTCTAATTTTGTTTTCTTATTTATTTTTTTTTAAATATACTTTATTGATTTTTTTACATAGAGAAAGGGAGAAGGATAGAGAGTTAGAAACATCGATGAGAGAGAAACATCGATCAGCTGCCTCCTGCACACCCCCTACTGGGGATGTGCCCGCAACCAAGGTACATGCCCTTGACTGGAATCGAACCTAGGACCCTTCAGTCCACAGGCCGACGCTCTATCCACTAAGCCAAACTGGTTAGGGCTGTTTTCTTATTTTTTATTTTCTATTTTGTATTCTGGTTCTGGTCCATTGACTTGGCTAGGTTGCTTAACCTAATGAACGTCAGTTTCCTCATCTCTGGAATGGAAATATGATCTTCTTTGCAGTGTTGCAGTATTCAATGACTCTCATTGTCTTTGATCTCCTCCATTCTACTTTAGTATACGACCTATCCAAATAGATAGGCATGGAGAATGCTTACAAAGCAGATGCTAGTAGGTTTGAGAGTTGGTATTACTGTCATAAATAGGCAGTAGATATTTCCCTTCCTAGCTCTGGAAAATCAGCCTTACCTACGTTGTTGCTGCTATAACTCCTAGGTCTAGATGAAGCCTTCCTTTCTTATTTTATCCTTTCTACTAAGCTCTATTCCCATTTCTTGCATACTGTACAACCCCAAGTCTCTTCTTTTCCTTCTTATATCTTGTTCCTTCACTTATGTTCATTCATTTTAAAAATTTAGTCTCTCTTTTGTGGGGCTTTTCCAAGATTTCCCACCCCCTGATGATTCCTCATTTTACTATAGTTTATCCTTTCTAGTCTTTGAAATTGCTTGGGAGAAGAGTGTATTTGCTCTAGTCTTTCTGGAATTTCTTTCAATTTGGATTTAGTCCTGCCTCTCTAGTCTTCTTCTCCTCGAGATTACTGGTACCTTTTTGATTTAAAACAAAATCATCTATGTTCCTTGGTTGTCATCTCACTCATTTATGGATAATAAAGACCATTATAAACTGATGAACAAAAATAGAGACAGAGGCAGAGCAGCATCAAACAGACTGTCAAACTACAGCAGGAAGGCTGGGGAGAGTTGGGGGGAGGAGGATAAGAGATCAACCAAAGGACTTGTATGCATGCATATAAGCATAACCAATGGACACAAGACGCTGTGGGGTAAGGGAGGCCCGGGGAAGGTGTGGGGCGGGGAGGAGACATATGTATCACTCTGTAATATTTTAAGCAATAAAACAAAATAAATAAATAAATAAATAAATACAGATTATTTTATTGCTTAAAGTATTACAAAGAGTAGTACATATGTCTCCTCTTTTTTTTTTCTTGATTGAGGACTTTCTGCACTTACATGATCTATCTAACTTCTGCCTTCCTCTCTGCCTTATCTTCTACCTTCCTATTAATGATACATCCCAGCTAATTACCATTTCTTTAAGTGCTTTTCTCAAACTCTGCATTTATTGTTAATTTACTCTGCGTGTAACTCTTTCACCCTAAATTGTAAGTTGGCCTTATCGTGCTTTAGATCTTAATTCAAATACCCTTCTTAGATGGGTTGTCCCTGAGGGCCAAGTCTCTCTTTCATTGTTTTATGTCATTTACTTCAGAGAATTATCACTTCTAAAATTACCTAATTTATTTGTTTACATATTATCTGAATCCTTTCACAGCAATGTAAACTTTATGAGAATAGGGACTTTGTGTCTCTTGTTTACCACTGAATTAACAGTGCTTTGTTAGTTTATGTAGGTGCTCCATAAAGTAAATATAGGGCTCCTGAAATATAGTTAGAAAAACAAAGCAAGGCTTGACTTCGGGTGGTGGACACATGGTGCTCACATGGTGCTATATACAGATTTTGAAACCTGTATGTTCATTTTGACCAATGTCACCCCAATAAAATTTAATAAAAATAAAAAACAAAGCAACTGAATGAGCCACCAGCACTTGAAGCTCAGTGCCTGGCATATTATAAGCATTCAACAAATATTTGTTCAAGGAATGATTGTATAGAATCTCTAAATTCTGTCTTTGTCAAATCTATGCCATCTCTCCCAGTGGAACTGCTTATTCATTGTTGCCATCACTGTGGTTTAGCCTTTTGCTGCTTCTTGCTCTTTTATTATGATATATTGGTTAGATAGAGACAGAACCATCATTCTAGTCCATTGTTTTTCACAGATGTCAGGTTTAAATCCCTAAAGTGCAGCCCTGATCCCACTCTTCAAGTAGCTTCCTTTTGCCTTTACATGAATACAGATTACTTAACTTGTCAATTAAGGTCATTAACACTAATTTTCATCACCTTTCTTGTCTGATTTCCTACCTTCCCTAAATAGGCCCTACAGCAGTGGTTCTCAACCTTGGCTGCTCGTTAGAATTACCTGGGAATCTTTTTAAAATCCTGATTTCTGGGCCTCATCCTCTGGAAATTCTGTTTCTTTGTTATGGGGTGGGGCCACAACATGAGTAACGAAGAAACAATTTCCGGAGGATGAGGCCCAGAAATCAGGATTTTAAAAAGATTCCCAGGTGATTCTAATGTGCAGCCAAGGTTGAGAACCACTGCCCTACAGGTTCCTACCGTTATGCTTATTTTGCTCCTTCTTGAAGCTTTCTCTTTACCTCTGTTTATGAGACTTGCCAGTCCTCTGCCAATTTTTATTTTAAATGTCTCCCACTGAAGTATTCTTTGAACAAATGCAAATGTGCTACCTACTTTGAATCATAAAACTTTATTTTAAACTTTTGTGATGCTTAAAGTGTGCTTTGTGGCCCTCCTAAAGATTACTGTATCTCACCTATCTCTGTGTGTTTTGTGCAGCCTTCCAAAACGCCTTGTGTGTCTCAAGCATCACAACTTGATAAACATTGTTGAGCATGTCCATTGCATAGCCTACTTAATAATAGAAAATGAATTAAAATGTTCCCCAGTTTGTCAGTGATACCCAAAGTTATATGACTCAAACTATATTTTTAATCATTGTTTGCAATCGTTCTGTAAACATAAACATGTTGATTGTGTAGTTATTCTGTAAAATCTAAGACAATGGCTGTATATCAGAATCAGCTATTGAGGTGCTGAAAAACACTGATGACCAGGGACCAGCCCCAGACCTTGTAAATGAATGAGACTGAGAGCCTGTGCATACAGAATTGGAGAAAGCTCATGTTCATGAACAGAAAGTATAGACAACTATAACTGGTATATTAGAAAATTATATTCTCACATGGAAATTAGAATTTGAACTACTTTATGTATAATTTTGGCCAGTTTGGCTCAGTTGATAGAGCGTGGGCCTGTGGACTGAAGGGTCCCACGTTCAATGCCCGTCAAGGGCACAAGGCTTGATCCCCGGTCCGTGGGAAACAGCCAATCGATGTGTGTCTCTCTCACATGGATGTTTCTCTCCCCCTCCCTTCTACTCTCTTTAAAAATCAATAGAAAAAAATCATCTCCTCGGGTGAGGATTAACAAAAAATCAAAAATTTTTAAACATAAATAATTAGCTTTACTACAGTACTGTATAATTGTAGGAACACTTATTAAAGTACCAAGGGATGTGTTTCTCTTTTATTTTAAAGAGAAAAACCAGACTGTATATCAAATAAGTAAAATCTGTATCTTATTTTGCTCAGATTCTTATCATTTTTCATTGTATGAAAATTATTGTAAACATTTCTAGTATTTCCTTAATATGAGACTGCAAAAGAAACTGATAAAAATTTAATGTAGACTCTTTCTGTTTGATGTTAAATCTCAAAAGCATGTAATGATGTTAAAGTATTTTAATTTGTGTCCAAGTTAATGCTATAATTTAAAGTACTATATCCTGTCTTTTATGTTATACTTGCTTATACTTTGCATAACAGAGCAAAGCTTTGTTTTTTATAAATAATGAAATATTTATAAAGATTAATATTAAATTAAAGATAAATCCCAGAAATTTTAAATTGTTTAACAAGGAAGCATGTGTGAAAATGAAATAATGTGCTTTTAAAAATATTCCTTTGGGGCAAAAATAAAATATGTGGGTAGTTGTGACATCAAGATTGTTTAGTTATTCTTGTTTATTTTTTATCAAATTTATTTTTCTAGAATGAAAATTATTTTTGACCTTGATATAATTTGTACACAAGCAGACATATGTACAACGTTTGCATGTTAAATATTATAAACATATAGTTAATGAAGGTCCCTCATAAAATAAAATTAAGATTATTTTGTTGGTTCCTCTAAAGATTCAAAGTTTGAATACTTGAAGGGACTCCCCAGACTCCCCAGAGCTAGTCACTTAAGGCTTTTACGTAAAAGCAAAGGATATTGTGCAGCAAGAAAAAGAGCACAGGCAACCCTCGGGGGCCCAGTTAGCCAGGCATAGTGCCCCAGGGTCTTTATTCAGACAAAGACATGCTTTGTCTCCAGATTGAACTACCAACATGTGTGCAATGAATTTTGGCTTCAAGAAAGCTCAAGGCTGGGCCTTTTTTTATCCTTCTAGTCACATAGCCCAACCCGGCTAGCTAACCAACTATTCCAGGTGAAAACCATCAGTCAACAAATCCTGGCTGGGGGTTACCTGACAGGTTCAGACATTAAGCAGCACATCATCAATCCCACTTTTTATTTCTTGGCCAGGAATCAAGGGCAGACGTCCATTCCCCAAGCTTTATCAATCCAACTGTACAGTAACTCTAGACCACCAGTTCCTGGCGATTAAAAAAAGGGGGGGGGGTGCAAGATTATGATAATAGCTTACATTTGTAAAAACTACAATAAAGTTTATAAAGTGTTTTAATATGAATTAACTTATTTAAACATGATAATTCTGTAAGCTATGCAGGAAAAAAAATGTTTTTATTTCTGTTTTATAGCTGAAATTCTGAGACTCAGAGAGGTTAAGTGATTGATCTAGTTCACATGACTATTATGTTGGTAGAGCCAGGTCTAGACAACAGACCTTATAGCTTTTATTCTAGAATAGTTTTCAGTATTTCATGGCAGAAGTAGATAGAAACAACTATTTACTTCTAACTATCTTCTGGAATAATATAGAAATAAATAAGTATATATGAACTACTACATATTTTCCTCTTAAAAAAACAGGTTTTTGTGTGTTTTAGAAGACATAATAATTTAAATACTTTAAGAGTTTTTTTTAATGACTTACAAAAACAGGTGTTAGGACCATTGTCTCAAATTTTTTAAAATTATGTGGGAGAGAGATTCTGTTTCAAATGAAAGATTCACAAAATTATTCTAGGATTTGCACACTAAATATCAAATTGGATAGGCACGATCTAAGTAAAATATCAAGATATACCTGGGATTGTCTCCTTTCCTTTTGTGTTCTCTTTCATTAATTTATTATATATTTACTTCAACTATGTGCTAGATACTATGGTCTCTACTGAGGATTTAATAATTTAAAGAATGTTACCCTTTAATGATCGTAATTTCATTCTTTATAAACTTCAGATTCCATGAGGAGGTATCTGTTAGTTATGTACAAAGTATCATGTATTATGAGGACTGGGATTTTAGGGTCTTTTACCTAGGACAAGTTAGGGAATACTTGAAATGAGGAGACTTTTGAACTAAGTCCGAAAGATTGAAGAAGTTATCATAAAAAGATGGAGGAAGATAGTCTAATCAAACAGGTGAAAAAATAGACAAGAATGTGTTTAGGAAACAGTGAGCTAGTAATCTGTTATACCTGGAACATAAATTACATGCGGGGAATTGGCAAGACATGAGACTCTTGAAGGCCAGATGATGGCTAGTCTTACATGCCATGCAGAGGAGTGTTGATTGTGTACCCAAAGAAGTGGAGAATCTAGAAATCATTATTAAACGATAATTTTTATCACTGGATAAATTTTTTGGCAAGTAAGATGCATTATAGAGGATGAATTGAAGAGGAGACCAACAGTGAAGAGATGAATTTGTAATCTATTGGAATAGTCCTGGAAAGTAATAATGGGGCCAAAGTTTAGACAATGGATTACACAATTTAGAGACTATTTAGAAGTAGAATCATTAGGCAAATTAGATAGAAACAAGGAAACCATCTATTACAGAGGTTTGGTTCACTTGAACACAAGAGCTATGTGTGGGAGGCGGATTAGATGACCTGCCAAGATAGAAAGGAGGAAGCCATCTATTATACAGATTTGGTCTTAGCAGATTATCCTTCCTAAACATCTATGTGCACAAAAGTCAGTATTCATTTTACCAAATTTACATTTTCTAATTTTTTACATTCTTTATGGTGTATGAAAACTGTACTAATTTACTTTCTGTTTTAGGCAAGCCAAGTTAGATATGAGAGTTGCAGTTGCAAAAGTGGAACAGTTAACTAAAGTGACTGAAGATTTTCAAGGAGAGATGCAGAAGAAGGTATTTTTTTATTTCTAAGACAAATGATTGATTGCCCATAGCTTAGTGTTTTTCATGTATTTTATTACTGATCTATTTGGATTAGGGGTTAAACAGGACTGCTGGAAAAGGCATTAATCATTTTTTTGCCCTCTAAATATAAAATTAGGCAGCTAAAATATAATATTGGAAATAACTACCAAAACTTACTAGATAGGAAAGTGTAGTTGTTGGCAGTGAGGGCAGTCAGTGAAACTCACTCTCCGTGGACCCAGCTGTTGGATTTAGCAGGCAAAGGCAGAAGGGAGGGAGCAAAAAAGATGCTTAAAAAGATAATGCCTGAAAAATTCCAAACTTTGGTAGAAAATATTAACATCTAAGAATCTCAGTAACCCTAAGTAGGATAAGCACAAAGAAAATCACTTTTAGATACATCCTGACCACACTGACAGCCAGTTATAAAGAGAAGACATGAAAACCGCAACAGAAAAATGGCATAGACAGGAACGGTCATGAGTAATGGCTGACTTCCCATCAAGAAACTGTGGAAGCAGAAAACATTGGAATAATATATCTGAAGTGCTGAAGGCAAAAGAAAAAAAAATGCTCACTAAGAATTCTATGTGCAGTGCAACTGTACTTCAGAAATGCAGGCAAAATAAAGGCATTTTCAGATAAAAACAGAAGTTGTAACTAGCAGAACTGTACTTCAAAAATGCTGAAGAAAATTCTTTAGGCTGAAAGAAAGTGACACCAGATGGCAACTTAGATATAGGAAGAAATCAAGAGCAACAGGAATTATAACTATGAAATAATATATCGACATATTTTTTCTTTTCTCTTATTAACACCTTAAAAGACTTGACTGCTTTAAAGCAGAACTTAGCACTGTATTTGATGGATTTGTGAAGTATGCAGATGTAAGATATGACAGGCAAGGCACTAAAAACTAGGATGGTATATGGCAATAAGTACACTGCTGCAAGGTTTAACATTTTCTCTGAATTCATTAAATATTAACTCTAAGTAAATTGGGGTAAGTTAGAGATGCATTATTATAATCTCTAGAGCAACCCTAAAAAAGTAATTCAAACAGATATAGCTAAAAGCCAATAGAAGAATTAAAATGGTATAAAAAATAACACACCAGAAGATAGGAAAAGACAGACAGAAATTTTTTTAAAGGTTGTTCAAATAAAACCTAAATATATTTTAAAGCATCTCCATGTCAAAGAAGAATTATCCTATTATTATAAAGGATGCAGTATAACCTAGTTAACAGAGCTTGTCTGAAAGGCAGACTGACTGCACTATAGAAATACTGTAGTAGAAATCTATATGCAATGACTATTTTGATTATTGATTATTTAATACAGGATTGATGGTATCTAATACAGGGAGGTTCTCTTCACCATTTTTAGTATACATATTTGTTCCTCAAGTGGTCCTGCTTCTTTAAACCTATAAATTAAATTCTAATAGTGTACTTTAGAGAGTGAACTATTGTCTTTGTGCTGTAGAATGATGAATTGAATTTTCACATACTCAAATTAAGTTTCCAGTTTCTTTATTTTCTAGGAGGAGGATATGGTGTCTTCCCAAAGAAGAGAGGACGCATCAGATAGGCGTTTACAGCAGTTGCAATCTAGTATAAAACAATTAGAAACAAGGTAAATTGTTAAATATGTCTAGCTTTGCCTATACTTTTCAAAAGATATTCTACATTAGAGTATCAGTATGTATTTTATAAGTGCTAAACAAAAAATCTGATATTTTGAACATTATTTACCTAAAAAATGTATTCAAAAAATTGGTATATTTTGAACATATATTCAAAGATCGTTTCTATCTTTACCTTTTCTCTACAGCAATCATAGTTAAGTTTAATCAATCCCAAAATCAAAAAGGTTCTTTTTATCCTGAAGCAGAGAAAAATAATAATGAAGTTGGGTAAAAATCTTATAAAAACCATTTCTTACTAAGCAGATACAAAAGAGAAAAAATACTTGAGAAATCATTATAGATGGTTTCCCTGGAGGTTTCCGAAGCAATACTTTTCAGTTATCTTTGAAGGTCTAGATACTTTTTATTTTTCATTTTTATTTAATTTTTGTGCTTTAATACTCACCCGAGGATATTTTTCCACTGATTTTTAGAGAAAGTAGAAAGGAAGGCAGGAGAGAGAGACAGAAACATCATTGTGAAAGAAACACATCGATTGGTTGCCTCCCAAACGCATCGTGCCTGGGGCCAGGGATCTAACCCACAACCCAGGTACCTGTCCTTGACCAGGAATCAAACCCGAGACCCTTTGGTGTGCAGGCCAGAGCTCTAACCACTGAGCAGCATCAGCCAGGGCTGGACTACTTCTATAGCTTTGTTTTTCATTGCTATCTTAGTGCAAACATTCACTCTAGAATCTTTTTTTTGTTTTGCTCGTTTCCTCTTATTAGCTGTTCCCTTAAGAAACTTGAAAATTGTCAATCTTTTAACAATATCGTGACCGCAGCCTACCTGTAAATTCACATTATGGTTTTAAAAAAATCTCTTGTATTTTTGTATAAGAGGAAACAGAGTTATTAGTGTCCTTGATATGTGTCTCTAGCATTGTTCAGCCAGTATGTTAAGGTGTGAATGTATCCAATTTAATGGAACTGCCAATTGAAAAGCTGTATTTTTTTTTAATATATTTTATTGATTTTTTACAGAGAGGAAGGGAGAGAGATAGATAGCTAGAAACATCGATGGGAGAGAAACATCGATCAGCTGCCTCCTGCACATCTCCCACTGGGGATGTGCCCGCAACCAGGTACATGCCCTTGACCGGCATCGAACCTGGGACCTTTCAGTCCGCAGGCTGACTCTCTATCCACTGAGCCAAACCGGTTTCGGCGAAAAGCTGTATTTTTAATGGTCATCTTACATCCATAAAAGTCAAAGACATTTTGAGCTCGATAAATACTTATTATTATAGTTATTAAAATTATTATTTATAATTAAAATTGTTTGTGATCTTTTCAAATGCCACAAGCATCTAAGAAGCATAAGTCACTTCTTTCCATCTTCCAAAAAAAGGACTCTTTCCTCCTTCTGCTTTTTAGATGATCTGTGGATCCTGCTCTGCTAAATAAGACAGGAGTTAAATGAGTAGCTTAGCTTTGACTCGCTCTTCATAAGCCCTGGTGAATCCACCTGCTCTGCCTGCCTGGGGGCCATGGTGAAGGGAAGGGTGAAGGGATGGTAGGAGAGTGGCAGGTGTCCTGGGTCTCTGGGAGAGGCAGAGTGCTTCACCTGTTGCCACAGGTGCTTCAGCCAATTAAAGCAGAATGAATAATGTCCTGCATAGAAATCATTACATTAAAGTATGAGAGGACCAAATTCCGTTAAAAGGAAGAGACATGCAGATTTTGATTAAAAAGCAAGGCTCAGTAATATGTTATTTTAGAAAACACCTAAAACAGAGAATAAATGAACTAGAACAAAGATCTTAAGAGGGGAACGCAGAGGATTTGTTTTAAATCTATATATATATATATATATATATATATATATATATATATATATATATATATATATATATAAAAGCCTCCCTAGCCAGTTTGGCTCAGTGGATAGAGTGTCAGCCAACAGACAAAGGGTCCCAGGTTCTGTTCTGGTCCAGGGCACATGGCTCAATCCCCAGTGGGGGCACATAAGGGAAGCAGCCGATCAATGATTCTCTCTCATCATTGATGTTTCTATTTCTCTCGCCCTCCCCCTTCCTCTCTGAAATCAATAAAAATATATTAAAAAAAGAAAAGCTTAAGTGACCATCTGACCGGTAGCTATGATGCACAATGACCACCAGGGGGCAGATGCTCCAACCGGTAGCTATGACGCGAACTGACCACCAGGGGGCAGGCGCTCAATGCAGGAGCTTCTGAGCTGTGGTGACTTGGTAGTTGCAGTTCTCGGGTGACGCACCCGGAATCAGAGAGGAGGGAGCCCGATTCCAGGGTATGTCACCCGAAAACCACCCTCTCACAATCCGGGATCCCTCAGGGGATGTCAGAGAGCTGGTTTCGGCCTGATCCCTGCAGGCCAGGCCGAGGGACCCCGCTGGTGCACGGATCCGTGCACCGGGCCTCTAGTTTAAAATAAAGGTTTTAGTATAAAATATTAACAACTTAAAAACAAAGAAAGCAGGAGTGATAATATTGCTATCACAAGGTAGGGTGTAAAGGGAGAAGCAATAAACAGAATAAGAGGGACCTTAAATAATAAAAATAGTACCCTTTTGAAAAAGATAACATTAATAAACCTAAATGCAGCAAATAATAGGACAGCTCAATATGTGATGCAAAAGCCAGGAAGTGCAAAGGTGATTTGATAAAAATACAGTTATGGTCATTATTTTTGGCCATCTGCATCTCATCTCTCTGCCATGTTTGGGGAATTCCCTAGATTTATCTCCACAAGGGAGACCAGCTAATTCTGGGGGGGGAGTTCTGGGCATGTTCCTTGCTACAAAGCTTCATTCCTGGTTTTCCAGCTCTCCCAGTGAGTCTGTGAATTTACCCTAGTATCCTTTTAATAAACCCTCTTCCACTCAGGTTGGCTTTTGCTGCTGGCAGCTCAGAACCCTGACTAAGTGACGCACCTTAACTCCATTTAGGATTAAGCAGAGGTACTAAACAACAGCAACAAAATGTTTAAAAGGAGAGGAATGAAATAAAAAGCAGGCTGACTTCTATCCACTGGAAGCGGGGAGAGTCGGGGGTGTGCTAGGGCGCTGGGAAGCTTCCTCCTGGTGCTGTGTATTTGGGGGTGAGGATGGGGATGGGGAGAGGACAGAGCGGGTTTCTCCTGCCGCCACTTAGGGAAAAAATGCCTCAATATAAAGGGAAGGATGAAATGTGAGGGAAGAGTTGTCCTACCGGAACATTTTATTAAAGATTTAGGGTTTAAAAGATGAAAGACATAGCAATTTTTTGAGGAAATCTAGGAGCTTACATTCACAATCTATGGATAAGGGAGATCACCTTTATAAAAAATGAAATCCAAGAAGTTGGGAAAAAATAGTCAAATTTAACTGTATTAAAGTGAAATTTTGTCTTGTAATAAAAATTCCCTATGTAGAGTCAACAGGCAACAACAATAAAAATGTAGGTGTGGGGAAAATATTTGCAGCATGTAGGACAGATTGAAAGTTAATATCTTAATATTCAAAGAGTTCTTATAAAGGAACAGGCAAAGTAAATAACCCATTAGAAAAAAATGGGCAAAGGATATGAAGAAAAATTTAAAGGTGACAGTTCACATGGCTAACAAAATTTTTCAAATATACTTAAACCCTCCAGTAATCAGGGACATACAAATTAACATAAAATTACATCCATCAGAGTAGGAAAGAGCTTTTGGATATACTGCTAGAGGATTTCTACAAGATATTATTCAATGAGAAAAGCAAGTATGGAAAAGTGATCTTAATTTTTATAACACAAAATAATTACATTTAGAAACCTATGGATCAGTGTGCATATGCTGTGTATGTGTGTATATGATTTTATGAACTTGGGAAAACATTCAAAGTTAACATGGGTAATCCTGGTAGAGCATGGGAACCAGGAGCCAAGCAAAAAGGAAAGAAAAAAAACCATATAAATAGAAATAACCACTCATTATTTAAGAATTTGCTTTATAACATTATCATGTAACTATTCTATATTGTATCGTGATACTATAGAAAATGTAACATAATTAGAGTCTGAATATCTAGGCGTAGTATCAGCCCCACTGCTTGTTAGCAATACGGCCTTGATCAAATGTTTGACCTCTATTAAAATGGGTCTGTTTTTCTTTAAAGTGGCAATAACAAAATCTACAATGCAGAACTTTTGTGTGAACCAAATGAGAAAATACACATGAAAGTAACTGGAATAATGCTTGTCCTGTAGCAGGTGCTCAGTAAATAGGCTATCTCCTTCCTTCTCTTTAAAAATTTTTAACTTTTGCAATGTGACTATTAATATTTAGATTATGTGTGACAGTCCAAGAAGCCACCCAATTAAGAGCAGATAAAACGCATTTGGAAAAACAGACCAGAGAGTTACAAGCAAAGTACAATGAATTAGAAAATGAGAGATATGAAGCTGTTGTAACCGCCAGAAATAGCATGCAACTCTTAGAAGAAGCTAACCTGCAAAAAAACCAGGTAAGAAAACTAGTTAACATGTTTATAAAAAAATAAAATATTGAATATTCCCCCATATGACATAGTAGGGAATCTATAACTACAGAATAAACACGTGAAAATGACATTGCTATGCTCTCCTTTAATACGCATACTACATTATTGATGGTAAGACTTAATATCATAAAACATAATAAAGTGTCAGCCCTCTCCAAAGGCTTATGTATACATATCAGACTTTTCTTCTGTCTACAATCCTTGTGTAACTAATCTTCATCCCCTATAGTCTTATACTCTTTAAAAGACCTGTTATAGCCTGGCCAGTGTGGCTCAGTGGCTGATCGTTGACCTGTTAACCAGGAAGTCACAGTTCAATTCCTGGTCAGGGCACATGCCTGGGTGTAGGCTCGATCCCCACTGTGGGGCCTGCAGGAGGCAGCTAATCGATGATTCTCTCTCATCACTGATATTTCTATCTCTCTCGTCCTCTCCCTTCCACTCTGAAATCAATAAAAATATTTTTAAAAGACCTATTACAGCACTTTATTGCAGTATACCCTGTATTTTATTCAGTTGAATTAGATGAATCTTATCTTTATTTCCCCTTTATCACCTACACAATTACTTTAATAGAGCAGAAGCTTAATTGACAGGAATTAAATTTAGCTGCAGAGATTTATTAACTGGAGCCTTTATTTCACTTTTTTTGAACCTTCTAACAATTGTCTCCGATGTTATCACATATCATATTTTTTCTTTTACCACTTCCATATGAATGGTATATAGTTTATAGAAATCATAAAGCATGCATATTTGTTTTTAATGTTGCTGCCTTCCTTATGTAGAGATCATTAATTCGTTTAACCAGCATTTATTGAATGCCTAGTATATGTGTAATAATGCTGGGAAATACAATGAAAATGCTTTATTTTAAGTTTCCTTTCTTACAGAGTAGAGGGTTTTCCAAGAGTGCTATTAAAAACAAAGCAAGCTATAAGTTGTATACTAAGAAGCTAATAAGAAATAAAAAATAAATAATTATCCAAATTTAAACTGTGGGAATGCTAATCTTCCCATCTGAATGCTGTCTGCTAGAATGGTTGAAATGCGCAAAATAGACATAAAATGCTTAGGAATTTCTCTTAACACCTAAATTAGCTTAAAAATTAAGAGCAGTTCTCTTAATTTCTTCTTTGATAATTACTCCAAATTGACTCCTGAGTGGTCAGTATGGAGATCGTGGTGGTGAAAGCCTGATTGGCATGGGTTGAAGGGGAAATTTCTTCTTAGTTCTTCTTTGCCCTCTGAATCCTAGTTATATGAGCAGTCTTGACATCAGGTTGTGAAAGATGAACATTTTGTGTAGAGCAGATGGACAGAAGGTGGTGACACTCATTGCCTAACCCCGTGGTTGGCACACTGCGGCTCGCGAGCCACATGCGGCTCTTTGGCCCCTTGAGTGTGGCTCTTCCACAAAATACCATGTATGCCCGGACGTACAGTGCGATTGAAAGTTCGTGGCCCATGCGCAGAAGTCGGTTTTCGGCCCGGGCGAGTCTGTTTTGAAGAAGTACTGTTGATATTTGGGTCTGTTGACTAATGAGTTTGCCGACCACTGGCCTAACCCTCAAATCTTCTCACCCAAGCCCTAAGTTAGCAGACCCTTATAGAGACTGTCTATGGCTACAGTATGAAGCTGCCTTTTGACTCATTGCTTAATTACTAAAGGGTTCTCTCCTTCAGTTGCTTGTCCCAAGAAGTCAAGGGTTCTTTAAACTGGTCACACAAACAGACATGAAGCACAGCCCAGCATGGTCCTCTTTCGATGATTCCCCCTATCCTCAGTGTTTCCTTCTCCCCCACCAGGTTGTCACAGCCAAACAGCTGTTACTCTTATTAGCTTACCTATTTAAGCAGGAGGGAAGTTATTAAACGATTTTTTAAAAAAGAGATGGGAATGTGTGTGGTACCTTTGAAAGATAGTAGGATCTGAACAGAAGGCTGCTTATTATGGGATGATGATGAGAGAGAGAGAGAGAGAGAGAGAGAGAGAGAGAGATTAATTGAGATTGATTGATTGATTCAGGGCTCAGAAAGATATTTGGGCTGGAGAGGTAAATTTGGGAATTGTTAGCATCTAAGTGATATTTAAAATAATGATATTGGATTAGACCACCAAGGATGGACATAGGTGGACAAAGGACCAAGGCCTAAGTCTAATATCAAAGAAGGTGAGAAGAGAAAAAAGCAATAACACAGACTGAAAAGGAATGGTGAGTTAGGAAAACCAAATTGGATGCACAAAAAGCCAAATAAGAAAGTAAAACAAGGGGGAAAGTAACCCATTATCTCAAGTGTTGCTGACAGATTAAATAAGATAATTACTCCACGTTGACTCCTGAGTGGACAGTATGGAGATTGTGGTGGTGAAAGCCTGATTGGCATGGGTTGAAGGAGAAAGTGTTGGAGGCCAGGAGTTTCCTCCATAGGGAGGCAGAGAGATGTGTGACTGACAACAGAACTGGGAGGATAAGGCTATTTTTTAGGTGGGAGATGAAAATGATGTGAGGGATAGAAACAAATCAAGAAGACAGAGCAGGTGGCATCTACAGTGATTGAGGTGTGAGGTGACAAGGGACTAAATGGGAATAATACCAAATAATGAATAGAAAGGGAAATCCAAGAGATTTTCCAAGAATGAAACACTTGGACTTGAGGACTTATTTTGTAAAGGGACTGAGGGAGAAGAAAAATTAAGAAATGATTCTAAGACCTCCAGCTGTAAAGATTAGAGAGTGATGGCACTGGCTGAAATAAATACCAAAGGAAAATGATAAATTTTAGTTAGGACAAGGTCAGGTGAGGAGGTTAGAGAAAATAAATACCACTCATAACTGAGGTAAGAACTCCAAGTGGAGATGTCTCAAAAGTTTAAAATAAGATGTTTGCTTTCAAGAAGGGTGTAGGTGGATAAGTTTTTACCCATTTATTATGTTATCTTTATTAATTATGTGACCTGTAATAGCATCAATTATATTCTGCAGGCTCTGCTTGAGGAGAAGCAAAAAGAAGAAGATATAGAGAAAATAAAAAAATCATTTTCTCATTTAATGCAAGAGGCTGCCACAAGAGCCAAGAAGGAAGTAAGGGGCTTTTAATTATATTTAAAATTCAAAATTTTACAGCTTAAGACTCAATACTACCTAAGTTTTGCCTGATGGACGTAGTTACTTAAATATCAGCTAATTGCATCAATGTACCAAATTTCAAATAAAAACCATCTCAGGATAGTAGCACCTACAATTTGAGGTGGAGTGGGACAGCAGCCGAGGGGAAATGGCAGAGTGATGTGTATACACACCTCCGACCTCCCATCCTGCCATATCAGGAAGCTGTAATGTCAGGGTATGCATTGGTGATGCTAAGCTTGACCACATGGTTAAGTTAGTAAGATCAAATTTCTCCATTGTTACTTAATAAATAATTGGGGGAGATTCTTGAAAACTATGCAAGTATCCTTTTTCATCAAAATCTTTCATCCAGTGGTCTTGTCATTCATTGATAGTTCTTGCCAGAAATAAATATTATATGGAGTGATTAAAATGATAATATTCTATTCTTTCTATACATTCATAAGCTGTCATTTTTTCACTAAAGAAGAAGTGCCCTGCCCCTCTCTTTAATATCTGTGAATTTATTTTATATTACCATCAGTCTTTTTATTCTCAAACTAGAGGCCCAGTGCATGAGATTCATGCACTGGCGGGGAGGTGGCGGTCTCTCAGCCTGGCCTGCACCCTCTTGCAGTCTGGGACTCCTCGGGGGATGTCTGACTGCCAGCTTAGGAATTGGGTCTAAGCCACCAGTCAGACATCCCTCTTGCATTCTGGGGCTCTCGCAGTCTGCAACCCCTTGCTCCTTACAGCCCGCCTGCAGCAGAGGCAGGAGAGGCTCCCGCCACCGCTGCTGGGCTTGCCAGCTGAACCCTGCTTCTGGCTGAGCGGCTCTCCCACTGTGGGAGTGCACTGACCACCAGGGGGAAGGTCCTGCGTTGAGCGTCTGCCCCCTGGTGGTCAGTACGTGTCATAGCGACCGGTCATTTGCCATTTGGTCGATTTGCATATTATGCTTTTATTATATAGGATTGTCTCTCTAGCTTTCTTGCATAAGTAATGTTCCTCTCTCATCCTGTGCTTTCCCTGTCTCAGACCTGGAATCAGCCAATTTTTGAAGAAGCCTTGGTTGTAATTTTTAAGTTGACACTTTTGTCAGAGATAAGGTTTAGAAAAAGCAGAAATTTATAGTTTAATTTTTACTATAATATTTACATTAAAATCCTTGCCTACATATTTATAAAGACTTATCAATTAAATGATTAACGTAAATTATTGTAAAATAATACCTTTTTCCTTAATGAGCTCCCATACACCTCCAGCTAATATAATACTGTATGCCAACTGTATTTAATAAAAAATAAATTTGCCTGGCCAATTTGTTCAGTGGTTGAGCATTGACCTATGAACCAGGAGGTCACAGTTTGATTCCCAGTCAAGGCACATGCCTGGGTTGAGGGCTTGATCCCCAGTGGAGGGTGTGCAGGAGGTAGCCGATCAATGATTCTCTCTCATATCTCTCTTTCTCCCTTCCTCTCTAAAATCAATAAAAATATATTTTAAAAATAAATAAATTTAATAAATAAGAAAAGTTAACTCCTATAGAAAATAGTTAGATATACTGTGTATTCCTTCACTGGGTGTTAACTATCATCATATATATGTGATGAAACTGTTTTTATCAAAGTGCTCATGATATGAGACATCCTCTAATTGATTTCTAATTCTGAAATAAATTCACATTAGTTTTATGGTCAATGGAGGTTGTCTTTTGCATGAATCCTTTAATAATCTCTGTAATTTTTTCAAAAGTGTTGTGATCTCTATATTCAGTCCAAACCTTTCTGCAAACATGAGTATTCAGATGCCTCCTAAAAATCTAGTTTCTCCCTACCTAAAGATCTTTCAGGCCTCTGTTCAACCTGTTAGGTCTTTTGAGGCAGATATTATGGAAATTTGCAAAAATGTAAAATAATCCCACTCTTCTCAAAATATTTTAGAAATTACTTACTTTTTAGAAAATATATTATTTGTACTAACCTGTAAAAACCTTAGTTATTGTTAGTTATGAAGGAATTAAAAAGTAAATATTTTGAAATTTTCTGTTTTAATCTCTAATATGGTACATTTCAATAGAAAAAAATACACATCATAAACAAAAGATCTCTGTTTTTATTGTGTAAAAGGATCCTGGACCAAAATGCTTCATAAACACTGTCCTTTATCTTAGTCTCTTTCCTCCCACTCCATGATAAATTCTTGATTCTTTAATATATCATGTGCTTACTTATCTTTTATGCCCTAAAAGTTACAACTTTATTTTTTATCAAAATTATTATTCTAAATGTGTATATTAGATATTAATTTTTATTTTAGAGCTGAATAGTTCATAAATATCTTAATTTACAGATTTTCAATACAAGAAAACAATATCATGTACAGATTTCTCAACTAACAGAAGAACTGTCAGTCCTTCAGATGGTATGTTAAAAGCCTGTATTGATATTTTCTTCTGAAATTGCTTACCTTAAAGGGCAAGAGACATAGTATTGGACCTAGTTCATTCAAAAGGTGCTTATTAAGACAAGATCTATGCTAGATGCTAGGGACAGAAAGGAAATCAAGATGAACATGTTGTCTGAAGTCTTGGAACTTACAATCTAGCAGGAAAGATGGATGGCATTTATCACGTCTACTCTGATTACCTGTCTTTGACAAAGAATGCACCTGGCATGAGTGAAGCAGCCACCCAGCTACAACTGCTACCACATGCTGGGTTCACGTGGGAGACCAGGGAGAATGAAAAGGTATATATGAGAGTGAGAAGGAAGCTAGACAAGCTTCCCAAAGGAAGGAGTACCGAAGGATGAGTAGGCAAAGAGGGGTGAGGAAAAGAGTTCTTGTGTGGCTAGGGGTGGATTAAATAAATAAATTTAACTTGAAGATAGATGAAATGGAATTTAACAACCTTTCTTACAGGGGAATAAAGGTATAAGAATTTCTGAAGTTGGGAGGATATCTGATTGGTATTTAATCACCCCAGAGAGAAGGATCACATCTTCTCCACATTATGCAAACTCTAGTGTGCATAATGGGAACTTAGTCATTGTGCATAGGTCCTGAGACCAATAGAACAACAAACAGTGTTACTTTTTGTCTGTTTAGTGTCATTTGTTTTAAGGATATAGAAACATTAGGTAAAATTAATGGGATGCAGTGTGGCAAATTAGTCATGTCTAATTCTTTGGGGTTTTTGTTTTGTTTTTTTTTCTCCTATCACTCTGCTATTTTGCTTATTCTCTTACATGGAGTGATTTAGCTTTCAAAGGATTAACAGCTTCGAGGAAGAAGGGCCTGCCTTAGTCCAGGATTATTTAATGGATTGTAAACTCTGGAAGCACAAGAACATTTGTCCTTATATTTTCCCAAAAGAACATGTACTAGATAAGACCTGCAGGGATTTAAAAAATAACTGTTAGCTGTGTTATAACCAGAGCTCTGTCAACTCACTTTAGAGTAAAAAAATTATAATTTCAGGTTATTTTCATACATGTTTCTTGGGCTTTACAGTGAAACAATTCTAATTCATAGGTAAGTGGCTTTTACTAAAAATATTAAATGATATCTGATATCATGTTGATTCCATTAGGAAAACTGTACTGACTAATTGAAAGTGTTTACTGTTGCCTATGAGTGTTTCTGTTACTATGAGGTTTTGTTTGTTTGTTCATTTTTTTAAAAATATATTTTATTGATTTTTTACAGAGAGGAAGGGAGAGAAATAGAGAGTTAGAAACATCAATGAGAGAGAAACATCGATCAGCTGCCTCCTGCACATCTCCCACTGGGGATGTGCCCACAACCCTGGTACATGCCCCCGACCGGAATCGAACCCGGGACCCCTCAGTCCACAGGCCAACGCTCTATCCACTGAGCCAAACCGGTTTCGGCTGTTTGTTCATTTTTTGCTTTCAGTTTTATATCTCACATATGAGTGAAATCATATGGTTTCTAACTTTTCCTGTCTGACTAATTTCGCTAGCATGATATTCTCAAGGTCCATCCATGTTGTTGCAAATGGCAGTATTTCATCTTTTCTTCTGGCTGAGTAGTAGTATTCCATTGTATATCTCACCCCAATAAATGTAATAAAAAGAAAGAAAAAGAGAAAAGTGTTTAAATTAAGCATTTATATTTTCTCAGGAAACTCAGGCTACAGATTAGGAAAAAATATTTGCAAAAGACATATCTGATAAAAGTCTCATCCAGAATATACAAAGAACTCTTAAAATTCAACAATAAGAAAATAAATAATTCGACTGAAAAATGGACCAAAGACCTTAATAGACACCTCACTGAAAAGATAAACAGATATAAAGTAAGCTTATGAGAAGTTGCTCCATATCATATGCCACCAGGAAAATGCAAACTAAAACAACAGTGTGATACCACTCATTACACCAAGTAGGTGCCAGATACACTTATTGGAATGGCCAAAATCCAGAACACCAACACTGGCAAAGATGTGGAGCAACAGGAACCTTCATTCATTGTTGGTGGGAATGAAAAGTGAAACAGCCACTTTTGAAGGCAGTTTGGTGGTTTCTTACAAAACTGAAGATACCCCTACACATGATCCAACAATTTCACTCCTCTTTATGTACCCAAACAAGTTGAAAACGTATGTCCACACAAAAACCTGCACATGACTATTTATAGAAACTTTTTTCATAATTTCCAAAACTTGGAAGCACCAAGACATCATTTACTATGTGAATGGATAAATGAACTGTGGTATGTCTAGACAATGGAATATTATTTAACACTAAAAGGAAATGAGCTATCAAGCCATAGAAAGACATGGAGGAAACTTATATGCATACTAGAGGCCCAGTGCACGAAATTTGTGTATGGGTAGGGTCCCTAGTGGCTGCTGGCTGCCGGCCGGGGCCTCCCTTCCCCAGCTGCCTGCCACCGCCACCAGCCGGGGCCTCCCTTCGCACCCACCTTGGCCTGGCACTGCCCACTCACCTGCTCCACCATCCCACCATGGTCCTGTTCTCATCAGGGCCCTTTAGGGCCAGCAGCGCCTCCGCTGCCACCCACTGCCAGCACCATGTCACCAACACCGCCATGTTCTGCACTGCCCCCTGGTGGTCAGCACACGTCTAACTTCCAGTTGGTCAAACTCCCGCCCATAGGGACAATTTGCATATTAGCCTTTTATTATATAGGATTACTGAGTGAAAGAACCTCAACTGAAAAGGCTGCATACATCCTGTATAATTCCAACTATATGGCATTCTGGAGGTGAAATTATGGAGACAGTAAAAAGATCAGTGGTTATCAGAGATTGAGGAGAGAAAAATAAATAGGTGTAGGCATAGCATAGAGAATTTTTAGGAAAGTAAAACTACTCTGGCCCTAGCCGGTTTTGCTCAGTAGTTAGAGCATCGGCCCACATACTGAAGGCTAGCAGCCTTGATTCTGGTCAAGGGCATGTACCTCAGTTGCAGGCTCAAACCCTGGCCCCAGTCAGGGCACTTGCAGGGGTCAACCAATTGATGTGTCTCTCACATTGATGTTTCTCTCTGTCTCTACCCCTCCCTTCCACTCTCTCTAAAAATCAATAGAAAAAATAACCTCTGGTGAGGATTAACAACAACAACATAAACCAACTACTATGTATGGGGCTATAATGGTGGATACATGTCATTATAAAAGTATCCAAACCCATAGCATGTACAACACTAAAAGCTAATTCTTGTGTAGCCTGCGGACTTTGGATGATAATGTTGTATCAGTGAAGGTTCATCATTTTAACAAATGTACCACTATAGTGTGAGATGTTGATGATGGGGAGGTTATGCATGTATGGAGGGCAGGAATTCTAATGGAAATCTCTGTAACTTCTACTCAATTTTGCTGTGAATCTAAAATGTCTCTAAAAAATAGTGTCTTTAAAAAAATCACATAGGATGAATTATGAACATAGGAGAAATCCCAAGTTTCACACCATAAAACTATCTTTTTCATAGATTAGCAACTCACTATATGAATATATATGGAACATTAAAGTTTTATTTCTGATACACTTAGTCTATCTTAATAAAATATGATTAATGTAGATTACTCATCTGATTGGTAGCATAGGGTTAAAGGTCTTATTATAATCAGAGTTAATTAATTATGGGTCACAATTTAGAGGTTCATTTAAAAATTTTTAAATATATTGATAAAATTGATGATGAAGTTATAAAGATAATTGAATATTAATTAGCAGTGTACTGTCAGCAAAGCAGGATCATCTAAAGCATAATTTATAATTAGTAGAAAATAACCATACCCATTCTCAAAAATAAGGAAATAGATAAAAATAAATAAATGTAAAGAACTAGTCATTATGATGATTGTTTTTAGTTTTGGTTTTCCTTACATTGGCTGTTAATAAGTTCTGAAAAAAAAAAATTTGACTTTTAGAATTTATATACCTGTGCTTCTAGTCCACAGGTATCCTCAGGGTGCTGTGCCTTTGCCTAGTCCTGTATTTTCTTTTAAAATATGATAAGAATTTATGAAAAGAAAAACTAAAACATGAGAAATGGGTCTCATTTATTTTTCTCCTTGCTGTCCCTCGACTTCTGTCACCTACCTGGTATGTTTACTTAGAACTTGGCATTCTGTATTGGGGTGATTTCCAAAATCCTGGGGTAGGTAGCTCTTTGAAGATTGAGTTTGTTAGTTTGTGTTTGTTTTAATCAGTGGCCCTGCAGTACTGATAAGGTGAATTTGGCATTCCTGTTATGAACAAATCATTTTCTCCATGTTTTCCCATTTTTCTTAAGGATTTACAAATACTATAGTTATTTACAATATGACTTGAATTTATAGGAGTGTGCCGAAAAACAAGGTCAAATTGAACGAGTCATTAAGGAGAAAAAAGCAGTGGAAGAAGAACTAGAAAAGGTAAAAAGAAAAAGAAAAAAATAACTGCCTAAAACCCAACTGCAAATATTCAACATTACTGTCTGCTTCCATTACGCTATCTACTAGCAACCCCTATATTATAAGTATTCCTCTGGTGAGTGTTTTTTTTTTTTTTTGGCTTGGAATACTTAAAAGTATAAATAGTTATATTTATGAAATAGTTATATTCCTTGCTCAAACCTCATCCCAATGGTAAATTTTATTTTGTCTTCTCATTTTAAATTTTATGCCCACTTGAAAATTATAACGTTGTGATTTTTACCTTTAAAAATACTTATTTTTATTTCATAGTTAAGAAAAACACCCCAATGATATTTGAGGAAAAAATATTGTAAGGAGTCTATAGTTAACATTTTTTCTTACTTAGATACCTTTCTTTTATTAGCAGTAAGTATCCCACTCTCTTCAAGAGCCTTGGGGGAAGGGGGATACATTTGACTCAGCACACGCTTACCCAGTGTTTAAAAATATAATAAGTAATAGAGTCAAAGTTCGATTTTCTTCAAAGAGCTATATAGCATAAAAAGCATGTGATATATTTGTATCATTAACATAAAGAAATCATAATAACATAGGATCATAAAAGAGTAATTTAAAAAGCAAAATGTCTTTTTAATCCCTTATCTGGGGGGAAAAGCACACATGTTATGTTTAAGGTAGGACCTTCATGGTCACCAGTCTCCTTCATGGTTGATACCTTCTCAGTTTTCATCATATATGTACCATTTAAATTGTGATCAGGACTTGGGGTGAATTTTTAACGTCACAAAGCATAGGTTAAGGAATAGGCTGTATTGGAGAAATGTAAAACTTACAAGGCCAAAGGCAACAGGTTCTCTCACTGTCCACAGACAAGTGTGCTAAAGTCCCCTGCTACACTGCAGTATGAGTCTGCATTTTGGTAGCAGGACATTGTGCTGATATTCTATCTTTTTTATAAAGCAGGAGCAACAAAGCATCTTGTCAGTGGGAGAAGACATGGGTTACCTGTCCAGGCAGTCTGGATTTGAAGGGTGGCTGTGTAGGATTTGTCTGAAAATGTGAGCTGCCTAGACCTTGCCGTTCTTGGGGTGTTATAGCCTCTACTAGAGGCCCGGTGCACAAAATTCGTGCATGGGTAGGGTCCCTCCCTAGGCCTGGCCGGCATTCAGGGCCGATCTGTGGGGTGACTGGCTGGGAGATTGCGGGGGGAGGGTAATCAGGGGGCCCCTGCTGGCACCCTTTTGGCTGGCCTGCGGTCTGCGGGCTGGGGGCAGCTACTGTGTTGAGTGTCTGCCCCCTGGTGGTAGGTGCACGTCATAAGTGACTGGTTGTTCCGCCTGTCATTCTGCTGTTCAGTTGATTTTCATATTAGGTTTTATTATATAGGATGTTGTGGGAGAAGGCCAGTCTCATAGGAAGCTGAGCTTGGGTACAATCACTCTTGCTGGGCAAGGGGGAACCCCCATTCTAGCTAGGTCATTGTCTAGTTAACACAGAGGGGCATTTTGGAGTCACTTTCAGATAGTTCTGCTCATTGCACCATAGCATGTATCTGTGTTTGAAAATTTAAATAATCGACTTGTGGGATCTTCATCAAAGAAATAAAGCAGTTATCTCTAAAGGGGTGACATCTAGAGTACTTTTTTTTTACTTCAGTTATTTTACATTTCTTTTTAAAATATTAAAACTATTGGAATAATTTACAATGAGCATGAATCATTTCAAAAAATAAGCAGTCATTATTTTGTCAGTTTTTAGCATTGTATTTTGTAAATGTGAAACACCCATCTTAATTATTGATGTGCTTTACTACATTACAGTGGAAACAGATAAACACAGGACATGGGTTTTGATTTCTCACCGTTGATTTCCATTTCTAAACCTATAATTTCTTAGAGCATTGCCTCTGTAAGGTAATATACATATGAGCCTCTTCTGCAGGTTTACCGTGAAGGCAAAGTAAACGAAAACCATTACAGAAAACTGGAAGAAATGCACCAAAGATGCCTGGTTGCAGAGTGTTCAAAAGATGATCTTCAGCTAAGACTTAAGACAGCAGAAAATAAACTGAAACAACTTGAAATAAAGTAAGACACTCTTTAGAATTTTCTGTGATAACATTTTCAGAATGCAAACAATTTTTGACAGATCCTTTACTTTTTTCATAGGATTAATAATTATACCTTGTGTTAAAAAAACAAACAAACTTTAGCACCAAATAGATTTTTTTTGCTCAAAATTATTTCTGAAGACTAATTTCTTCAGAAAGAAAATATTTAATAGTATTTTATCATTTTTTAAAATTTCATCTTTCTGGCAGTGAAGGAGGATGCGTATATGTGGAATCATTTACCTTGTTTCTCTGTGCCACGTGGTTCCTAAAAGCTAGTAATTAAGTCAAGAGGCTTGAGTGTATCCAGTTTTCATTTTTTTTGTAGGATTTCTTCATAGGTGTTGATATCTTGGACTTTTGTTTGGAGGAGCACAATGTGTGGTTAATTCTGGTCTTAGCATCTTTCTGACTCGCACTCTTTGTCGATCATTGCCTACATCCATCATTTCACTAATAACTTTATCAGCCAAGATTGATATAGGCAAAACAAAAAAACAGATCTACAAATATTATGGGAAATGAAGGCCTTGTATTAACCAGGAAATGTTCACAGTATTTGATTACCTAGAATTGAAAAGATAGAGATTTAAAACGAGAGGGATAAAAATTAGCACTATACATGTTTGGTGGTTGTATCACCCAACAATCCATTGTAGAGAAAGTTCAAAAAATATAACCTATTTAAACTATAATTAAATAAGACATTTATAGAACTAGAAAGATGTAAAAACATTTCTAAGACATATAACAGGAAAATATGAAATAGGTCTTATTATAATTGGCTAATATGGCCAGCTAATGTCTTTCTATGGGGTTGCTTGATGAAATAAAGGAGTTTTATTACCTACTTCACCTTTCATACCATTAGCTTCAGTTTGTCCTGTCGCAGTCCTCTTTACACAGTGATTCTCAATGTTAGTCTATTCTTAGTTAAGATTGCTACATTGAATGTGTTTTCCTGGCATAACATAGAATTGTGACACCGTGCGGTTAAGTGTACGGTGAAGAGAAATGGCTCAGAACAAAGAAAATGAACTCTATGCTATCATATATAGACAGACTTCTTGACGTCCATTACCTATCATTAAGTTTCTTTTGTTTTCTTTTTTTAATCAGTTCCTCAGAAGAGATATCACGTTGCCAAGAAATGATTCAGAAACTTCAAAATGCCCTGGAGTCTGAGAGAGAGAACTGTGGCTTTGTCAGTGAACAAAGGCTAAAACTTCAGCAAGAAAATGAACAGTTACAGAAGGAGACTGAGGATTTAAGAAAGATGGCTCTCGAGGCTCAAAAAAAAGCAAAATTAAAGGTATTTTCAATACTAGTCAGAGTTAAATATGGACTTGTGAAAATCAGATTGTAGAGGATATTTAGAGACCTTGTAAAACATTTTTAAGGCCCCCCCTCTTTTTTTTGCCTTCTCATCAGATAGCACTAAATCATAATGCAGAGCGTTAACCGGCCTTTCTGTGGTGTAGAACTTGGCAAGCATACTTGAAAATGATTGCTTTCACTGTCCACACACAAAAAATTATTTTCCAACCATGAAGTACACTAAGATTCCTGCCAAAGCAATGTAAGCAATGCTAGCAAAACTATAGATTAGATAACTTTATAGACTACCTCTCTTCTCCCTCTGTAATAGCCTCTTGAAAATTGACCTCTAAAACTGGTTGTACAGAGGATGCTACCTCAGAGTGTTCTGACAATCACTCCTAGGTAGTCTAAAAATTCCACTCGGAAGAAGGCAAGGGACGAACTCTCCTCCAGGAAAAAGTCCCCGTCATTTTCTCTCTCATTTCTCCTTCTTTAACGCTCACATGCTTTGGCAATAGGAACACGATAACCTGTTTAAGGGGATTTCAAGAGGCCCAGTATCACCGCCAACATGTTGCTTGCCTTTCCCATTCGGTGAGACTTTTATAAAAGTGGCATTAATTCTACATCATTATGATCTGTATCTTCTGGTTTCGTAGTAGGGATACGGGGTGGTAATGCTCGTGTTTCACTTTGTTTTTTGTTACTTTGAGGACTCAAAGTCACATTTCAACCAAATTAATATTGACATGTTTATTGAATGCCTCTTTTTCCAAGTATTAACATTGGTTACTGGTAAAAGCTTGAATTCTGAAAAAGAGAGCCTTATGTCTCTTACAAAGAACTTTGTGCTTTATATTTTAGTCAGTGGGAAATCGTTGAACAATAAGGGAAGACTTGTTCTACAAGATATGAAGACTTTATATAAAGCTATAGTAATTTAAAAAATGTGTAATCAACATAAGAATAATCAATTTGATCAGTGAAACAAAATAGAGTCCAGGAACAAACCAATTTTTCATAATCACCTCATTTATAATAAAGGCACCACTGCAGTTCAATAGGGAAAGATTTATCTTTACCATAAATTATGCTAGATCAGTTGGGTCCATATTTTAAAAATAAACCTTGACTCATATCACACCACCCATGCAAATTGATTTGAGTTTTAGACCTAAATGAAAATATAAAACAGTGGAACTTCAAGGAGAAAATCTTCATGTCCTTGAGTAAGAAAGAATTTCTTAAACAGAACACAAAAAACAATAATCATAATGGAAACACAGATGAATTGAATTTTACTAAAATTAATGAATGACATCAGAAGACATCGAGAGAATGAGAAGTAGAAGAAAGGATAATATATACAATCAAAGGGACTCATTCGAAATATAAAAACTATTACCAATTAATAAGGAAATTATTAATAAGAAAAAAGCTACTTAATAAGGAAATAACATACATCCCATTTCCATAAATGGGCAAGACTTAAATAGGTACTTTATAAAAAGAGCACATATGAAAAAAAGTTCAACTTCATTATTTATTAGGGAAATGTCGTTAAAACTATGGTGCAAGTGCCACTACATACCCACCAGAACGGATAATTTTAAAAACTAACAGTATCAAGTGTTGACGAAGTTGTAAAGCAGCTGGAACTTTCAAATGATACTTTGGGGAATGTAAACTAGTATAACCACCATTTGACATTATCTTTTAAAAATTGGACAGACATACATTCTATACCAAATAGTCCTGGCTACTTACCCAACGAGAGTGCTTATGTTCTCTGCAGTGAAGGGCACAAAGGAAGATGGGAAGGAGACCGTAAGTCCTTTCTTCCTACCCAACATTCTGAAGTCCATCATTTGTAGGACTTTCGTTACAGGAGGCCCAGTTGTAGCTGTTGGCCTTTCGATATCACTGCAGACCTATCCAGTTTAACATTCAGAATTGCATCCAGTAAAGGTTCTGAGGTTTGTTTAAATACTGAATTTTGACACCAAAAAGCCATCATTTGTTCAATCCACAGCTGTGTTTTGACAACTTTACTGTGTTTCAGATCCTAAAGATGCAATAGCAAACAAAAAAGACATGGTCCCCACCTTTAAAACCTTGAAATGTGCATGGAGGTGGGCAAACTTTAAACATCTACTTACAAACTTTTTAGGAAATGCATAGGGCTCTGTGAGAACTTATAGAGAGGGACCTAACGTTGTCTGGATAGTTAGAGAATTACCCTGTAGAAGCAATAATTGGGCTGATTCTAAAAGTTGGATAGAAATAACCAAGATGGAGCAGAAGGGGAAAGATTATTCCATGCAAAGAGAACATATCGAAAGGACCCAAGAATGAGAAGACATTGTGGCAGAAACGAAGAAAGAAGGGGAAGGTGGCATAATACAAGCGTGTACTAGTGGAAGTAGGCACAGACCAGGCTATCATGAAGGACCTAAAGCAGTGATGGCGAACCTTTTGAGCTCGGCGTGTCAGCATTTTGAAAAACCCTAACTTAACTCTGGTGCTGTGTCACATATAGAAATTTTTTTATATTTGCAACCATAGTAAAACAAAGATGTATGTTTTTGATATTTATTTTATATATTTAAATGCCATTTAACAAAGAAAAATCAACCAAAAAAATGAGTTCGCGTGTCACCTCTGACACACGTGTCATAGGTTCGCCATCACTGACCTAAAGCAAGGCTTGTCACAAATAGATTTTCCAGGTGGCAATTGGGAGTTAACTTGATAGGCAGAATTCTAAAACTATATATGTGTGTGTGTGTGTGTGTATATATAAATATGCTTAGATCGTTTTTAGTATGTGTGTGAGAGAAAGAGAAATAGACAATCCCACGTAAGATATCAGAACCAGGGCTTCTCCAGAGAAGGTGGAGATTGAGGCTGGGAAGGAGGAGGAGCATATTCAAATCTAAATTTTCAGACTCCAGTAATTCAAAAAAGTGTTAAAAAGCAGGATTCAGGGAGCCTCAGGAGGCTTGCCCAACAGTAATGCAATACAAAATTAAGAAATCAATATTGTTTTCCAGTGCCTGCATTCATAAAGTCTCACATTTCTACTTGTGTACTATTTGAGAAAGCAAACTTAAGAGTCTTAGGAAGCATGTTGCATTTAGCAGGGGCAGTGAAGACAGACTGTTTGCAGTTTTCCCCCATGAGCCAGGGATTTTGCTGTTGTTGGGTTTCCTTTGGTGTTTTTTGAATTGGTAAAGTTCGGTCCTTTGTTCATTCTTTTTTGAGTTTGGAAGTTGCCATATTTAACGAATTACTAGAAGCCAGGCCAGCTATGACCGTTTTAAAGCCCAATACTTGAAAAAAGTCACAAAGTTAGGTATTCTTTATAATATTTCATTAGTGTAACAAGATAAAGATGTCCTGAGAGTACACCAAGGAAATTGTAGTGACCATTTTCTCAGTTGCCTCAAGGATGGTCATAGGTAGTTTCATTCTAGATGCACCAGGAGTAGGCACTTCATTACATGCTTTAGGGCACCGAGGCTTCGTTCTCTCCCTGGATCCCAGCTGAGAAAACCGCTAAGTCTGGTTTTCAAGGTATCCCAACAGTATTTATTTGTGTGTTCATAAGATGTGTTTACAATGACATACACTACCTAGAAATGAACTGAACTTATTTCCATATGAGATTCTCAAAATCATTATTATAGTCTTTTTCCTGAAAAAAAACAAAACACATTTATACCGTAACTGAAATGGTGAAGGAACTCCAATATATAATATTCTGTGACTTCACAAAACCCTTCGCAAAACAATCTGAAGTTTAGTATATTAATCTAAAGTGACTGGAGGAGCTCCTGAGTTGGTAAACATGTCGGGGGGTTAAGGTGTGCACTTGGACGAGGCCTGGAAGCTCGCAGCCCCTACCTCCCAACCTCGCCCTGTGTATCTCTTCCATCTGCTATTCTGGAGTTGTAGCCTTTATAATATACCAGTAAACATTTTTTTAAATGGCTTGAGTAGAAACCTAACTCTTAATGACTGAGAGCCTGAACATTTCCCATGGATTATGGCAACAGAAGTAAAAGTAAATGATGAGAGCAGTTTTAGATTATAGAGTATACTTTTTTCTACTGACATTTTAAGGTGTTGGGGAAAGTGCCGCAAAAAATTGTGGTCCATCATAATTCTGGTTTCGCTAAATTTTACTGTCATACAGGATGAGTCCTCAATGGTGAGAAAAACCAATTGTAAACTTAATTTTTATGTGGATTTCCCATAAAAAAATTTACGTGTACAGACAACACAATGAATATTCCTTTTGGGTGTGTCATTGGTCAGTATATCCCTTAGAATAATGGGAAAGAAAGAGAAGACACTGTGCATTTTATTCCCTAGATCAGTGCAATGGAACATGAATTTTCTGTAAAAGAGCACGGGTTTGAAGTTCAGCTGAGAGAAATGGAAGATAGTAACCGCAACTCCACTGTTGAACTGAGGCATCTCTTAGCAACGCAGCAGAAGGCAGCCAATAGGTGGAAAGAAGAAACGAAGAGAGTTACTGAAAGTGCCGAAATGAGGATCAGTAACCTGAAGTAAGTCCACTGTTAATTGTCTCATACATTCTACAGAAGAAATTAACCATTAGTGTAAGGTCTGTGCCATAATCTTTTTATAAAAGTGTATAATTCTGGACCTTATATGTATATGTTTTATTCAGCAAATGTTTATTGAACCACTATAAAAAATATTGAGCATTATAAACCAAAACTGATATAGTGTATTTTTATAAATTTTACGCATATTCCACAAAATCTGATTTTAGTTGGATATGGCCATTTAGAATCTTAATACTATTTGCATGTAGATTTAACATAGTGATGTTCTATAATTGCAACAGAATCCATTTGGCCTGCAAAACCTAAAATATTTGCTCTCTGGGCCTTTAAGAAAACGTTTACTGGCCCCTGCCCAGAAGGAACTTGAGCTTCCATGCTGAGTGAGATGGGATGCTATAGCAGTGGTTCTCAACCTTCCTAATGCCGCAACCCTTTAATACAGTTCCTCATGTTGTGGTGACCCCCAACCATACAATTATTTTTGTTGCTACTTCATAACTGTAATTTTTCTACTGTTATGAATCGTAATGTAAATATCTGATAGGCTATATGTGTTTTCCGATGGTCACGACCCACAGGTTGAGAACCGCTGCTATAGAGGCTTTGAACAAAGTGATATGATCAGACTTAAATGTTGAACAGATCAGACCTAAATGTGGGGAGTTGTGAATGTTTTCTACAGCACAGGAATCATTGATGCTCCAATATTCTGCTGCTTTTTCTCATTACAAGCTCTCGTTCAAAAATTGCCTCAGCACTGTTTGCTGTGTTTTCATCTCTTTCATACTTTTGAAGTATTGCAGAGTTTTTAATGAATTGATTAATCTGAATAAACTAATATACCTTTAGTGGATCCAAACCAGGGGTCCTCAAACTTTTTAAACAGGGGGCCAGTTCACTGTCCCTCAGACCATTGGAGGGCCGGACTATAGTTAAAAAAAAACTATGAACAAATTTCTATGCACACAGCGACAGCAAAAACACCCGGCGGGCCGGATAAATGTTTTCGGCGGGCCACATGTGGCCTGCGGGCCGTAGTTTGAGGACCCCTGATCCAAACATACTCTTTAAAAATATCCCACCTCATTTGGCATAATATATATTGGTGAAATATATATTTCATGATAATAATATATATTGGTGAAAGCTAGGCTTTGGGTAACTTTTTTTTTATATGGATGGTACATGTGTCTGTGGTCAGTTACAGCATCCTGGAAGCTGAAATCAACTGTAGCTTCAAAATAAATCAATTGGAACTGTTGCAGGGAATTAATATTGGGGTCATTAGAATTAATGTTGTACTTACTACACAACAAATTCTAATTAAGAAACATTAGCAGTTGGTTTTCATGTTATTTCTTAACAGGAAATATGCTGTTATACCCCTTGTGTTTTTACACTACTACCTTGAGTGAAAGTAGTGAGGCCAGAGGCAAACCAAAAGAGAGAGAAACCAGACAGAGTTTTACAGTTTCTGTACTCCAGGTTCCCAAGGATGAACACAGCTCCCCACACAGGGCCACACAGGGGAAGCCTGGGGTTGGGCACAAGACAGAGGGAGTCGGGGACAGTGCTCAGCAGCTCACATAGACAGAACAGCCTGCCGAGCCTGAATAGTCAAGAAACACTTCGTACCCTAGCTCTAGTTGTACACTTTTTTTTTTTTAGCAATTTGATCTCTACTTTTAGTGAATTATTTTTTTTTTGCCAATCTATGAATTTGAATTTACAGCAAACTCACTCTGTATGTCATTGCTAAGAACTTATGTGATTCTCAAAGCTTATTAGGTAGAATATAAACTTTTCAAATTATCCATTTGACACATAACTGAAGGCATTATGTTCATTTTATTTTCAGTTTACATAGAATTTTAGAACACTGTGTATGTCTTCCCAAAATAGTCTCCATCTTTTATGTATAACTCTTAATATGACAGCCTTTAAATACTGGAAAACATAAGCTTTAGAATCATATTTATCAATAGCCTTAAACAATAAACTATTGAAATAACAATTTTAAAAACCTAAAATTTTTCTCCACATTATGAGTAGCTGACTTAAGACCTTCACATAGGAATCAGTTAGGGTATATAAAAAGGAGTCTAATAAACAAAATAAACTGACAAAATAGAAGCAGAGGCATGGATACATGGGACAGACTGACAGCTGTCAGAGGGGAGGGGTGTTGAGGGGCTGGATGAAAGAAAGTGAAGGGATTAAGCAAAGAAATATATATCATAGACAACAGTGTGGTAGTAGCCAGAGGGAAAGGGGGGCCGGGGTGGAAGTGGAGGTGGGCAATGGGGGAGAATGAGGACGGAAAGAGACTGCTTGGGATGATCAGGGCACATGATGCACTATGCAGATGATGTGTTTTTGAATTGTACACTTGAAACCTTCATAGTTTTGCGAACCAATGTCACCCCAATAAATACAATTTGAAAAAAGCTAAAATCATAGCTTCCAATCCAGGGTCTGCTCCACAAATGTGTGATTATGTATAAACCACTTAATTTTTCTAAGCATCAATATTATCATCTCTAAGCATCATGCAAATATTACATATTGTTAGAAATATTCTGTACTCATATTTTTATTCTATACTAGAGGCCCGGTGCATGAAATTTGTGCACTGCAGGGGGCAGGTGCCTCAGCCCAGCCTGTGCTCTCTTGCAGTCTGGGACCCCTCGGGGGATGTCCGCCTGCTGGCTTAGGCCCGATCTCCCTGGGGATTGGGCCTAAGCTGGCAGTCAGACATGCCTCTCGCAGTCCAGGGCTCTCGCAGTCCGGAACCCCTTGCTCCTTACCGCTCACTTTGCACTCGCCAGCTGTGAGCCCGGCTTCTGGGAGCACACTGACCACCAGGGGGCAGCTCCTGCATTGAACATCTGCCCCCTGGTGGTCAGTTTGCATCATAATGGCCGGTCGTTCCGCCGTTCGGTCAATTTGCATATTAGGATTTTATTATATAGGATTCATATTTCAATTGCCTTACTGTCCTTGACTATCCTTGTGATATTTTCAGTATCCTAATTTTTAGTTTTTATCATGATCTTATCTCTTCAAGTTCATATGGATACTAATTATTGTGACTGCTTTTCCTTCTGCCATTCCAGTTCAGTGTAACCCAATTTTTAACAAATCCACAATAACTGCATAGGGAAAGAATCCTTCTTTGAATGCTCTTATTAAAGACAGAAGAAAAAGAACCAGATTTTTCCAGCCTCTCCTGTGTGTTTGATAATCCAGTCTTTGTTCCAGGGATTAGAACACTCTTCTTATTAAATTTTAAAAGCCCCCATGTTCCATGGCATTTTTGGTAGGTTGAAAAGGTTGAGGAAGATTACTTAAAACTAAATTTGTTATAAAAAATAAATAGGTTACACATCTTACATTCTTTGAAATTTTTAGATTTCGTTATTTTCTTTAGAAATCTTTTTAAAAAGAAATAATTATGCTTAAGTTAAATCTTTCTTGGTTATGTAATAATTTTTATAATTTTTTTAATATGAGAAAGCATTATATTTTATTAGGGTTTCATTACATACATTTAGGATTTTGCAGAGCAAAGTCTGGTTTTCATAAGGCATCCTTAACCTTTACCTGGTATGCCTGTGTTGGTTATTTAAACCAGGATTGCAAGAGAAAGACACTCCACTATTCTAGAGAGACTTCCTGCATGTCTCTGCTGGGTCCCTGAAAGCATGTTAATATGCTCCGGCATGTCAAAACGAAAATGTTTACTTTCAAAATAGAAAATATTTTCACAAGAATTTGCATTGAGACTTGGTTCCTTTCATAAAAGGATTATCTATTACACAGTATTGAGAAAAACGTATAATATTTTAGCATGTAAGGAGGCAGCACAATGGTTAGAGAGAAGAGCACTGACTCGGTAGATGATCAAGCCTGAATTTGAATCCCACCCAACCCCAACACTTTACACTTACCTGTAATCCCATGTGTTCCTATAAGGCTTTATTTATATTTTACATATAGGTGTTAACTCCATGTCTGACATGTAAAATATTTAGGAAGGAAACAGTAAAACCGGGCCTTAGGGGATAGCCTTTATAATTGCAGAGATTGTTGTATTTCAAGCAAACCATATTATAATGCATGGGATATGTATATGAGAAGTTTATGTGCTTATTTCATTTTTAATTGTACAAAAAAGCATTGCTAATTCTAAAAAGCACTAGATTTTAGGCAAGATTTATATATGTGAATTGTATCCTCTTTGTAGACATAAATAATACTGAGGGATATATATGAAATCAAGCCAAAAATCTTTCCACAATAAAAATAATATCTATCGAAGTATTTTCTCTATCCCTTACCTATTGGTCATAAACAGAATTACATGGCAGCTATAATTTTTAATTTTGAAGTAGAAATTTATGTTTATTCCAGTGAAAAAATATGTTATGAATGTGTTGCTCTCCACTGGACATACTTAGGACAGCTTCCATACCATATGAGTACTAGCAATGTGATTATTCCAGGAACTCTCCGGGCTAACTGCTAGATAGTATTTCTGTGTCGTTGGGGAAGGATTCACTTGTTTTCCTCAGAAACAGTTTTGTTTTAGATTGATTCAATGATACAGTCCAAGTCTTCAACCAACTATGTCTTTTATTAATAATAAATTACAACATAAACTACAGAGCAATACATTTAAAAATCAAATGGCTCATTTGATGCATTTGACTTTCCCCATGAGGATTTCTGTGTATATGCCACCAATTCAGGCATTCTACTATTCATATAAAATGTGTTTATTCATCACTGTTGACAATGAGCTTTTTCAGGTTGCATCCCAGCATCCATTGCCAGCACATCATTACCGTGCTATATGCATTAAAGCTTTCCCCTGAAATATGTCCTCTTTACTTCTTAACAAATACTTATACATTGGCTATGTTCTTGCCTCCCATGTGTCCACCTACTTACTATAGTTAAAGAGCATAGCCACAACACCCCTAAGATGCTAGAGTCCTCTCGGGACTGGTTTTGCTGCCTTAGAAAACTTCTGTTCCTCCTCACAACTGACAAATACATATGATTACCAGGTACCTGTGATTTCTTAAGATCTACCAATAAGTAAGTATAGCCATAATGACACTTAACTCACATTAATAAAATAAAATCATTTCTCCATAGAAGGAAGTTTTTCATGTAAGTATCAGAAGCTTTTTAAAAATGTGAGTTCCTCTGTGGTATCTTCTTTCAGTTTGAAGTTTGCTTTCATTTATAAAATTTTATTCATTTATAATCATTCCTTCTTGGTTATTCTTTTACCTTGAAATTAGAGGCCCGGTGCACAAAATTTGTGCACTCGGAGGGAGGGGTGTTCCTCCGGCTGATTGTGAGAGGGCGCAGACCAAGCCGAGGGACCCCACTGGTGCACGATCGGGGCTGGGGAGAGATGCGAGAGGTTGGCCAGCCAGGGAGGGACCGAAGGAGGGCTCCAGGGTGTTTCCAGCCCATCTTGCTCAGTCCCAATCAGCCGGACCCCAGCAGCAAACTAACCTACTGGTTGGAACGTCTGCTCCCTGGTGGTCAATGCATGTCATAGCGACTAGTCGACTGTCTGCCCCCGGTGGTCAGTGCACATCATAGTGAGCGGTTGAGCAGCCTTAGCATATCATTAGCATATTACACTTTGATTGGTTGAACAGACAACCAGACACTTAGCATATTAGGCTTTTATTATATAGGATGTATGTAATGCAGAGAATTTTGAGCTTTCAAGAGGGGACAGTATTAATAGTTGCTTGTTAATGTATAACATCTGTAACTGTAATTTAGCTGTGCTAATCTTACTTGAATGATATATTGTTTTTATAGATTAAATTTAAAAATGAGCCAAGACCGGTTTGGCTCGGTGGATAGAGCGTCGGCCTGCGGACTGAAGGGTCCCGGGTTCGATTCCCGTCAAGGGCATGTACCTTGGTTGCAGGCACATCCCCAGTAGGAGGTGTGCAGGAGGCAGCTGGTCGATGCTTCTCTCTCATCAATGTTTCTAGCTCTCTATCCCTCCCCCTTCCTCTCGGTAAAAAAATCAATAAAAATATATTTTAAAAAAAAATTTTAAAATGAGAGACATTTGTCCTGCTGATAACAAATAGATAAAGCTGTGGTGGTAATGCACAGGATAGATCATCTGAGCAGAATACAGAAAAACAAACCATGTAAAATTGGAAATTTTGCTCATGATAATATGGCATTTTAAATCACTGGTGAAAACATGATGTTTTAAAACATGTAGAATATTTATTATCTTATCTAATAAAAGGGTAATGTGCAAATTAACTGTCACTCTGTCACAAAGATGGCGGCGCCCATAGCCACAAGATGGCGGCGCCCAGTCCTCTCAGCCCCGCAGGAGTCCTCCAGTCCCGGGGGGGCGGCTGCTGAGAGCGGGCAGGGTGAGCGGCCTGGCAGAATGCTTGCTTCATTGCTGCGGCAAGTACAATAAAAGTTGGCTCCAAAATAGCCTGTTTCTTGGCGAGTCTGGGCAGGAGGGGGTCCTGAGAGCTCTTCTGCTGGCTGCTCAGGAAACAGCGCTGACGCCGCCAAGGGAGCCGTTGGGGAGGAGGTGGTAACTGCAGCTGTGGAGCCAGAACAGAGGAGGCGGGGGAGCCGGAACGGAGGAGGCGGGCTGCCTCTGCTCCCACGGCGGAGCGGGTGAGCCACAGTTCAGGAGCCTCCGGGAGTGGTGGCGCCAGGCCATCCAGTGCTGCATCCAGTCCCTGAGGCATGCCCGCCAGTACTGCGATGCCAACTGCCCACAGCCGTCCTGCCAGAAGATGAGGTGGGTTGTGCAGCACACCAAGGGCTACCAGCGCAAGACCAATGGAGGTTGCGGAGTGTGCAAGCAGTTCATGGCCCTTTGCTGCTACCATGCCAAACACTGCCAAGAAAACACATGCCCCATTCCCTACTACCTCAACATCAAGCATAAGCTCCACCAGCAGAAGACACAGCACCGCCGGCAGCATGCGTAGCTCATGCGCCAGCGGATGCCACCATCAACACCCGCACCGTGCCTCAGCCCAGTCTGCCTTCCCCTCTTTCAGCACCACCCTGGCCCCCCACACTGCATCCCAGCACACCCTGGACACCACAGCCCCGACTGCCCCAGACCTCGCCTGTGAGCATGTCACTAGCCAGCTTCTCCAGCGTGGCCAGAACTCAACCCCCCACCACAGTTTGCACTGGGAAGCCCACTAACCAGATGCCAGCCCCACCGCCCCCACCCAGGCCCACCAGCAGTGGAGGCGCCCGGCAGATTGCACGTGAGGCATAGCAGCAGCAGCACCTGTACTGGGTGAGCACCAACAACGGCATGCCCCTGAGGCACAGTGACCCCTGAGAGCCAGATGGCCCCCATGGGCCTGAATGTGACCCAACCAGGTCAGTGGGCCTGTTATTCTGCCCCCCGAGCCGCAGCAGTGGCATCCGGCACCCATCCCCCAGCAACAGTCAATGTGAGGCATGCCCAGACCCGTGATGTCTACACAGACCGAAGGTGCAGCCACCTCAGAACATCTCTCCAGGTGCCCTGCAGACCTGCTGCAGACCCTGAAGTCTCCCAGCCGCCCCCCCAGCAGCAGCACATGTTCAACATCCTCAAGTCAAACCCTCAGCTGATGGCAACTCTCATCAAATAGCACACAGCCAAGCAAGTGGCCAGCCAGCCCAGCCTTCAGCTCTAGCCCAGCCTGCTGAATGTGAACACCATGCAAGCCAACGGGCCGCGACCTGCTGTCCCTCCACAGCAGCAAGCAATGGGAGGCCTGAACCCCCAGGGCCAGGCCTTGAACATCAGGAACCCGGGCGTAACCCCAGCATGGTGAGTATGAACCACAGCACAGAGAGATGCCACCGAGCAAAGCAGCAGCAGCAACAACATTGCGAGAGGCATGTCCGACTGTTGGTTGTGATGGGGCGTTGCCTTCCCCTGATCGCCAGGTCACCTCCCACCCCTAAGGGCTCCCGGACTGTGAGAGGGGGGCAGGCCGGGCTGAGGGACCCCCCCCCCCCTCCAGTGCTTGAATTTTCATGCACCGGGCCTCTAGACATATACATAAAATGAATTTCAGGTGGATTAAAGAGCTAAGTAAAAAAGAAGGTATTAAAAAAAATGACTACTTTTATTATCTTGGAATATAAAAGTTTTTCTAATCAAAACACAAAACCCAGAATCTAAAAAAGAAAAATAATTGACTTAACTAAAAAATAAAAATGCTATATGAAGATACCAAACAAAGATAAAAGACAAATGTCAAAATATAAAACAAAGGATTCATATGAAGAATCCACCAAGAGTTCAATAATAATTAAGAAAAAGATTACCAACCTAATAGAATGAGGAACAAAGTATGTGAACTGGCAGCTCACAGAAGCAAAGCTCCATTAAACAACGCAAACCAGGTTCAGTCACACTGTTCACTAAAGAAAGGCAAATTTAAGCAATAATTTTACCCAGCAAGTTGGCAAAAATGTAAAAGTTGGTTAACATGCAGTGCCCGAAAGCACATGGGAAGACTGGAACCGGTGTATGGTATTGGTGGGAACTGGCGAATCCTTTTTAGTGGGGGGTTATCTAATAAGACTGAGTCTGTGCAGACCCTTTTGCAATCTCAGGCGCAGCATTTATCCCCCGGAAACGCTTGCACATGTGTAAACGTGCAGTAACATACCTGCTCTTGCCTTCGGTCAGGCCTGCACATCCTCAGCTAGGGCTCTTACAGTAGCATCCTTCACTCTGCTTTGTTTTGTTTTGTTTTTCCACTCTACTCCACCTTTCAGAATTATTTTCCTAAACAAGCAAATCCAATCCTTGCCCTGTCTACTTAACGGCTTCTGCTTTATTGTTGCCTGTAGGTTTTCTACAGTCTTTCCTTCACCTTATTTATTATCAGCAGTCTGCCTGTTTACCTCTGTCCTTCACATTCCTTGTGTTCCAGCCACACTAAACAACCTCCCCAATAAACCAAACGTGCTGGCCCTTTACAACTCCTAGTCTGCACTCCATTCACTCATCACGTATTTATTAAGTGATGGGCAGTGGAAACTGTCAAGTAAATGTGTTTAAAGTCAGATAAAAAGTACTACACAGAAAATTAAAATCAATGTGCTCATGAATGGATGGGTGGACACTTGAGACTGGTAGACAAGGAAGACCCTGTGAGGGAATTAATGTGAGCTCTAGTGACAGAAAGAATCCTGTCATTTAAAGCATCAGAAGAAAGAGCATTTTGAGTGGAGAGAGCAGCCAATGTGAAGAGGCAGGAAGACACTTGGTATGTTTGAATATAAGAAACAGTACACAGCCCTGACCGGTTTGGCTCAGTGGTGAGAGTGTCGGCCTGCGGACTGAGGGGTCCCGGGTTCGATTCTGATCAAGGGCATGTACCTTGGTTGTGGGCACATCCCCGGTGGGGGGTGTGCAGGAGGCAGCTGATCGATGTTTCTCTCTAATCGATGTTTCTGGCTCTCTGTCTCTCCTTTCCCCTCTGTAAAAAAAATCAATAAAATATTAAAAAGAAAAAAAGAAACAGTACACAAAGTGAAGGCAGGAGGGCCAGATTTGGGCCACCAGACTCTGAAACCCCAGGGCTGAACACACAAGAAGGTTTATTTCTTGCTTGTACCTTAGTATTACCTGTCTAAGATGGTTTGGCAGGAAGGCTCTGGTGGTAGAGGTTCTACCGCCTTGAAGGTGTGGTTTTTCGAGATCACTGGACCAGCGAGGTTCCAGGGGAGGTGGGGAGGAAGAACGCTGGCTCTTAACTAAGTCGGCTCTAAGTGATACATATGACTTCCTTTTATCTTCATTGGCCAAACTAATCTAACTGCATAAGAGTCTAGGAAATGCATAGGGAGCACACAGAATGTTTGGTGATTGCTTCTGCTCCAGTCTGAGACTTGATCTCAGGGGTTTTATTAGCCAGCTAAAGATTTTTAAGTGTGAATGAAGGCCAGTGTTCAGTTTTAAAAGAAGTCACCTGATCAGATTTTTTTTTAAAGACCATTGGCTTCTGAATGGAAAATACAAGTAGGTAAGAAAGCTGGGAAAGGACTTAGAAGGCTATTGCAAGTCTTATTAAGAGATGATCATGGCTCAGACTAAGAAGAAAGAGAAAGATGGGAGTCTTTTTTTTTTTAGAGGTAGTAGAAGGAGTTGATGGACTTAATGTGGCATATGAAGGAAAAGAGAGGAATCAAGGAGGATTCTAGGGATAGTCTGTACGTGCTGTTTCTTTGTAGAGATATTTTTTTCCCAACTCCCAACCTGAAAACATTTTCTTCCTTCCAGACCCATCTCAAATATCTTTATTTTTTCTGTAAGGCATTCTTAATTCCTTTGACAGATTGAGTCTTTCCTTTCCCCACACTCCCATACCACTCTGCTCATTCTTCTTTATGGCACTTACTGAATTGTAATATAACTATCATTTACGTTCATCTCTTCTACAAGACTCTGAGCAAACATCTTGCTAGGCATATAGGTGTTTAATAAAATTGTATTGAATGAATGAATGAATGAATATACATTATGTAATATTTTCATCTCATGTCCAAAACTGTGCATATATATGCAATTACACAGCATCTGAGCCAAAAAAAAATTCTCTTTAATCTCTAAAATATTATTCTTGGCTATATATTTATAATGTTTGGCTGCCATACTGCTTTTTTTTTTTTAATTAACAGGATGAGAGGCAGCTGCAGGTACTGGCAGATTACAAAATGTATAATTGCTAAAAGTAACTGAAGCATATTATAGTATAATTCAACAGAAAAAAAAACATCTGGCACATGCTATGTTAATTTGTCATAGGAGAGAGTTTCGAAGAAAGCACTCGCTGCAGCTGGCAGATCCATCATTTCCCTGAGACGAATAGCACACCTTTGTTTGTAATTCTCTTGTCTAATAAGAACAGAATCTTGTGTGATTTACTCTTCAGACACCACTAAAGGATTTCATGCATTAGGAAATTTCTCCTTACGCTGTATCAACCAAAATTGTACATGGCCCATTCTTACCTTAAATTGTGCCTCAGTGATAACGATCTGAGCAATTACAGTAATTAATTATAAAGCCTAAGATATTGGCCCAAATTTCAAACGCTTATTCCATGCCTTAAGGAGCCATAACTTCTCTTCTTTTATAAAAAGTATTTGCCGTGTTTCCAAAAAGACGAAGGCATTGCAGGGAACACTTTGCTCTTAACCTTGTAACCATAGCTCTTCAGTTACTACACGTGCCCGCGACATGGGGAATCGAAGTGCGTATAGAGTGGAAATTCTCTCAGCATGGGTTAGGACACCCATTTCTGTGATAGAGAAGAAAAGGATTAATTTTTATTACAGAACAGCTTCTAATGCTGCCCTTTTGAAATAATCGATATTTCCAACTCTCTACTGAACATAGGCACCTCAAATTTGATATATTCAGATCTGAACCGATTCCTCCATGCCTGGCCCACATTTGTCCTTCACCCTGCATTTCCTTTTCCATGAGTGGTGCTATCTACCGAGTCACTCAAGCAAAATCATCCTGAACCCTTCTCTTCATAACCCTAAATCAAGTACTGCTAATTCTACCCTTCCCCGCCCCCCCCCTCCCCCATCAAAATATCTCCTGAATCTGTCCATTGCCCTCTCGTAGTTCAGGTGTCAACATTGCTCGCCTTAGATTGCTGCTATAACCCCCTAATTTACTATTGTCGTAGATCCTTACAATTTTTCCTGCTGTAATCAGTAAAATCTCCTGATACTCAAATCTAACCTTGTCACCTTTTCTTAAAATACTTCAGCACCTCCCTATCATGTCCCTGAAAAAAATCTCCATGACCTATCAAGACAGAAGATCCTTTGCAATCTGTGTTTCCTTGTGTTTCAGCTTCTTCCTTTCCCCCCTACACCCGACTTCCAGTAAGTCTGTATGGCGCATCCATACTGCACTTCTCCCAGCTTTCTACCTTGATGATCCTTTCTCATTTCCTGGCCTTCACATGTGGATCTCATTGTAACGGCCTTCCTTTTCTCACCCTGCCTCTGTCTACCTAATGTCTGTTCATCTTTCATATATCAGCTTAAAAGCCTGCTCCTCTGGAGAGATGTGCTGATCCCCTCATCCTCCACAGGACTTTTATAACATTTACTTGTTATAAACCTAGGAGCTTCTCAGTATCTCTGGTGTTCCTCGGTTTCACTGTGGCAGCGACTGCATCTCCTCCGCAGGCTCCCCCTCCCCCCATCTCACAAGCACCAGCATTATGTATAGCAGGCAGCAGGCACTCATCTCAGTATTTAATGAAACGAATGGACTTTACAGTCTCCCCAGTCGCATCCTTAGGTCCACACTTAAAATGAGATGTGAGGAAATTTACCCACACTTTGTACACTTTGAGTCCATTCTTCACATAGCTTCTTAAAATAAGCTTCCTATGAGTGGTATTTATAAATAAAGCTCTAAGTTGCATTGGTTTTCCTAGCAGTAGTCTCCCGAATTTATTACACCACTTGATGGCTACTGTGAAAATGTAATCACTGAATTATCTAGTTAGTTCTGCAGTGACAGCAAGTACTGTAGGTAGTGAAAACTTTGAAAAAGCAAGTCATAGGATATTAGAAATGTTATAAATGGTGACTGATTATGTGAAATTGACTGAAATCCACTCAGGCTCAAAACCATCTTACATGTGCCAGGCACTGTGCTAAGCCTGGGAGTGTAGCTTCCTTTTGGAGCTTCGGTTCTAATGGAGACAGAAAAATGAGGCAAACCAACAAATAAGACAAGTGTAGATGTCTTCAATGGTATAAAGTAACAAATAGGGTGATGTGAGACAGTATCTGGGACAGGGTGGGCGCTGAGGAGCTGGATTGTGTTTTAAAAAGTCATCTGAAAAGTTGACATTTAAACTGAGGTCTGAATGATAAAAGAAATTAATTATACAAAAACACCAGGAAAATATTCCAGGCAGATGGAAGGGTAGCAAGCCGTGTTAGAAGAGGGTAGACCCATGCAATTACAGTGTAGTGAGCGAGGAGAAAGAAGGCCATTGGGTTGAGGAATGAGGCAGGGATCAGATCATGAGAATCTTGTAGGCTAGTTTAAGTAAGTCTTTTTAAGTGTGTGTGTGTGTGTGTGTGTGTGTGTGTGTACCTATATATGTATATAAACCACTAATCAACATTACAATACAGAATTGCTAAAATGGCTATATATAAAACTAGAGGCCCGATGCACGAAATTCGTGCACTGGAGGGGGTGTTCCTCAGCCTGGCCAGCGTCCTCTCACAGTTCAGGACCCCTCGGGGATGTCCGTAAGCTGGCAGTCAGACATCCCTCTCTCAGTCCGGGGTTCTCGCAGTCCAGGACCCCTCACTCCTTACGGCCCACCTGCAGCAGAGGCAGGAGAGGCTTCCACCACCGCTGTGCACTAGCTAGCCGTGAGCCCAGCTTTCTGGCTAAGTAGCGCTCCCCCTGTGGGAGCTCACTGACCACCAGGGGGCAGTTTCTGCATTGAGCGTCTGCCCCCTGGTGGTCAGTGCGTGTCATAGCGACCGGTCGTTCCATCTTTCGGTCGATTTGCATATTAGGGTTTAATTATATAGGATAAGCAATCTGGGCATGTGCCTTGACCGGGATTTGAACCATGACATTCTGGTTCATGGGTCAATGCTCAATTACTGAGCCACACTAGCTGGGTGATATAAGTTATTTTTTGTGTGTGTGTTTTTAAATTTTACTTACACAGAAGGTAATAAATCAATTACATTTTACAACTGTATTTCTAAATTATATTTGTAAGCATAACTAGGATTTTTATTACATACACATAAATTATGTAAGTAAACTAAAAATATTTAGGACTCAGAGGGTCAAGTGATATTATAAGGAATTCCTCATTCTTATATACTTACATTAACTTGGTAGAAGATAATTTTACCTTAAACCTATAACATATAATATGCCAGAGATTAGAGAGAAATTGGGTACAGTTTCATTTAAATTCTTTAATTAGTTTAAGTACCACAATGTCACACAGAAACTGGAAATGTCATCTGTTGCTATCCTCTGGCAGGCTATACCTCAGTCACGCCTGATAGGAAAGGATGCTTCTGTGCTTAAGGATTTCCAGGGGAGAGATTATGTAGCTTTATTTGGCAAGTGTTTCCACTATACTACCACTGTGAAACTTTCTGGAAAGTCTTGTTTAATGTTTTTTCCAAATCACTAACGATATTGGGATCTCTCAATGATGTTCTCTAATGAAGAGAAAATTTCTCACAGATAATAGAGTCGGATCATCCCCTGGGTCTTCCCTTTACCCTGCAGTTAAACATCCAGGCAGAGAAATAAGCAGCTGCAAAGTACTGACAGGCAGGCTCCGGGAAGGTCTCAGAGGACAGAGCTGCGCGAAACCACTGTTCTCTTCACCCTTTCACACCTCCCCAGATTTCATTCAGAAACGAGATGAAATGAAATGCTTAACTGAAAAAAAAACAAACACAACCTTATTTTAGCCACTTCAAATTCTTTGTAGAAATGGGTGGAATATATACAAATCTAAATAAATAAAAATGATCTTTATCTAAAATATGTTTTGTGGCAGATTCCTCAGTAAATGTTTGCTGAGCAAATAAGGAATAGAACTTTCTAACTTAGGTTTTCTACAAAAAGTTAGCCATAAATCAGCAAATATTTACTGAATTCCTATGTGTAAAGCAACTTTGGTAGATACTGTGGAAACTAAAAACAATCCCCAATTTAAAAATTTTTATTTATTTCATTTTTAAAGAGAGGAAGATGGGGAGAGAGAAACATTGGTTTGTTGTCCACTTATTCAGGCATTTATTGGTTCTTTTCTCTTTTTTTTCTTTCATTGGTTGATTTTTATATGTGCCTTGCTGGGAATCAAACCCACAACCTTGGCATATCGGGACTACACTCCAACCAACTGTCCTGCACAGCCAAGGCAAAGCAATCCCCATTTTAAAAGTTTTCCATTATTCTTGGGTGTGTGTGTGTGTGTGTGTGTGTGTGTGTGTGTGTGTGTAAACCACTAATCAGCATTACAATACAGAATTGCTAAGTGTCTATACATAAAATAAGCATAAAGCTTGGGTGAAATTAAAATGAATTTGGAAGGAGGCGTAGAAAGAATTGAGGCAGAGTGGAATCTTAAAGAAAGAGCAGGATTTTAATGGCAAATCTAAACACAAGGGATTCAGAAAAAGACATAATGCGAGCTTAATGGGGATACATGTGGTTTGTTTGCAGGACAGTGAGAGCCTAAATAACAAGGAAGACTCCTATCAGAGATAAGGTCGGGAAGATTCAGGGGGATTTTGATGCCAGTCTTGGACTGTTTTGTCCAGTAGCAGAATGCCCTGGAAGTTATCATTCAAGGAAGCAAGTTATTAAAGTGGTATTTCAGGAAGAGAACATGCTGGCGATGTGAGCATTAGAAAGGGAAGGCCGCTGTGTTCATTGAGCACTTCTGTGTGCGTGGTGGTGGGTGCTTCGCAGAAGCCTGAGCCATTGGCTATGCCCCTCAATCTAAAAATTAAGAACTTGAGTTGTGATGGTAACACTGAGTAGAAGGGAAGAATAGATCTGAGAGTCATTGCAAAGGAAGGGTCTATTGAGGGGCAATCTAGACCCTGCATTGCAGAACAAGTGAGACTACCTTTTAACCGAAGCCACCAGGGCAGACGTGTGGGCGGGATGAAATCTGAGTGGCAGGATGAGAAGTAGGTTTTGGAGGCAGTGCAAGAAGTTTGATGTTGGGCATCAAGTTTAAATGTAAGACTGAACCTTTGGGCAATACATCAAAAATAAAGATAAACTTGTTCGGTTTTCAGTAAGTGTGTTACTATTTATAATCTAGAATGCCTGATACGCACACAAATGCATAGCCCTTCACTTACTCATTTAGCAATTGCCTGCCATCCAGGGGAGGGCTCAGAGCACACACTGGAAGCAAAGGCCCCGTTTTCAATCCTGACTCTATGCTGACTAGCTGCATGACTCTAGACAAGTACTTCACTTTATTTTTTATGTCTCTGTCTTTAAATTTTCTCATATGTGAGAATGGGGTCCCATAGGGTCATCATAAAAAGCGAATGAGTTTATTTAAATAAAGTGCCTAGGACAGTGCCTGGCACGTTGGAAGCACATGGAAGTGTTTGCTGTTATCACCATCATCATCATCGTCTGCACTATTACTTGCCCAGCTCTGCTGAGAACCAGGCCTTAAGAGGGACCACGAGGAATCCAGTTGCTCAGCATCCAGGGGTGACAGAGCTTGACGCACAAGAGAATAGTATTTACACAGATTAAAAAGTAACGTAGGCTTGCCCTAGCCGGTTTGGCTCAGTGGATAGAGTGTCAGCCTGTGGACTGAAGGGTCCCGGGTTTGATTCCAGTCAAGGGCACATGCCCGAGTTGCGGGCTTGATCCCCAGTAGGGGGCGTGCAGGAGGCAGCTGATCAATGATTCTCTCTCATCATTGATGTTTCTCTCTCACCCTCTCCCATCCTCTCTGAGATCAATAAAAATATATTTTTAAAAAAGTAACTTAGGCTTAATGTGTATTTTTGTGATTTTAAATTTGGGGGGAAATTATTACTAATAGTATTTATCAGAAATTATTACTGTCGTTCAGGTAAATTGTCATGGGTATATAAGTGAATAGTTTAGACATCAAATTATGCAGTAGGTGTTTTCTATAAACTGAACGTTGGCCGACTTTATAAATATGATCATTGTTTCATCTTCATCTCAGTAGTACTCAGAGGTTATTTCCCATCAGCACTAATGTACAAATCATTTACCTTTAATTGCATTTGACCTAGAAGACCTGCCACTTCAGTCATTTTGCTTTTTTTGTTTTGTTATGTTGGAAATTTTAAACTATGTGAGTTAGAATGAGTGTGTCCCTCTTAGTCTGTGTTTACCACCATGTACCTTGCACTTGGCCCGAAGAATGTTCAGTAACTATTTGTGGAATTGATTTGTAGACATTATTATTTTCTCTCTCCTATGTATTTATACCAGATTGCTTTCTGATTTTAATAACTATTCACTTAGGTATAGGACACCTGAGAGACTAAGTTTTTAAGCTGTTTGTGTAGCTCCTTTGGGAAAAAATCAAAGCTGAAGTTATTTTGGAAGTGTTAATCTGTTGATTTTTTTTAAGAACAAGTAAGGTCAAAGGATGAAAAATGAATCCTGAATTATTATTTTAGTATGCAAGACATTGAGTTGACCTTTTTTTAAGCTATTTTTAAGACTACATTGTATCTACTTCTAACCTGGGACTCTTCAAATAATTTTTGGCCAAAAACAATATAATGCATATATGTTGAATAGAAAAAAAAAAGGTCTGTGCAGCTAATAAAACATAAGAGATATGAATGTATAAAATATAGCACATATGCAACCAAAACACCAGTCCTGAATGTACCACACTGAAATGATGGTGGAGTGGTTGACATTACCTCAATTTTCCCAGAGTTGAGCTTCTCTAAGAAGCACTGTATATGACTCTAAAAATGAATGCTATTGCTAAGAATCACAGTAGTTTATGAGTAGTTATACTAATGAATACTGTATCTGTTTAATATGAATGCTTTTATTTAATGCCAAATAATATTCAAGATAATATTAAGACAATTTGGTACTTTTAATATACTAGTATATATGCATGTATATATGTGGGGTACAGGGGTCCTATGGCGAAGTATAACATAAAATATGTTGTTTTAACCATTTTAAAATTGTGATAAAATATTAAATGTATCTGCTTAACCATTTTTTTAAATTAAATCTTTATTGTTCAGATTATTACAGTTGTTCCTCTT
>NW_005871049.1:6741724-6752671 GCF_000147115.1 Myotis lucifugus | reverse complement strand
CCCCCCATAGCTCCCCTCCACCCAGTTCCCACCCCACCCTCGGCCCTTTTCGGCCCCCACTGTCCTCATCCATAGGGGTATGATTTTTGTCCAGTCTTTTCCCGCACCCCCCACACCCCTTTCCCCCCCCCCCCAAGAATAGCAGCCACTCCCTTTCTATGCCCCTGATTCTATTATATTCACCAATTTATTCTGGCATCAGATTTTTTATTCACTTGATTTTTAGATTCACTTGTTGATAGATATGTATTTGTTGTTCATAATTTTTATCTTTACCTTTTTCTTCTTCCTCTTCTTAAAGAATACCTTTCAGCATTTCATATAATACTGGTTTGGTGGTGATGAACTCCTTTAGCTTTTTCTTATCTGTGAAGCTCTTTATCTGACCTTCAATTCTGAATGATAGCTTTGCTGGGTAAAGTAATCTTGGTTGTAGGTTCTTGCTATTCATCACTTTGAATATTTCTTGCCACTCCCTTCTGGCCCGCATAGTTTCTGTTGAGAAATCAGCTGACAATCTTATGGGTACTCCCTTGTAGGTAACTGTTTTTCTCTTGCTGCTTTTAAGATTCTCTCTTGTCTTTTGCTCTTGGCATTTTAATTATGATGTGTCTTGGTGTGGTCCTCTTTGGATTCCTTTTGTTTGGGGTTCTCTGTGCTTCCTGGACTTGTAAGTCTATTTCTTTCACCAGGTAGGGGAAGTTTTCTGTCATTATTTCTTCAAATAGATTTTCAATATCTTGCTCTCTCTCTCTTCTTCTGGCACCCCTATAATTCGGATGTTGGTTCGCTTGAAGTTGTCCCAGAGGCTCCTTACCCTATCTTCATATTTTTGGATTCTTTTTTCTTTTTGATTTTCTGGTTGGGTGTTTTTTACTTCTTTGTATTTCAAGTCTTTCACTTGATTCTTGCGATCCTCTAGTCTGCTGTTGGATCTCTGTATAATATTCTTTATTTCAGTCAGTATATGCTTAATTTCTATTTGGTCCTTTTTCATATTATCGAGGGTATCACTAGATTTCTTGAGGGTCTCACTAAATTTATCGGCGGTTTCTAGAAAATTCTTGAAAAACCTTATAAGTGTGGTTTTGAACTCTATATCCAGTAGTTTGCTTTCCTCCATTTCTGTCATTTGTGACCTGTTTCTTTGTCTCTGCATTTTTTATGCTTCCCTGTGTTGATAGGGTGGCTTTCTGTGCTAGGTATCCTATAGGGCCCAGTGGCTCAGCCTCCCCAATTACTGAGGTGGACACTCTTGGTGCACCCCTTTGTGGGCTGTGTGCACAGTCTTGTTGTAATTAAGCCTTGATTGTTGTAGGTATCACTGGGAGGAATTGACCTCCAGGCCAATTGGCTGTGAGAATCAGCTGTGTCTATGGTGGGAGAACTTCTGTGCTAGAGACACCCTTCTGGGGCAAGACTTGCTTCAGTGGGGCTTTGGTGCTCACTGAGTCTGCCCCCTGAGTGTGTCCCTTATGGATCTGAGGAGTTGTAATCTGGATGGTCAGGTCCCACTCTGACCACTGGGAACACTGGCACTTGGATCTCTAAGGAGGTGCTAATTTAGCCTCTGCCTGAGGCTACCTAGCAGGAGCTACAGAGAGATCTGCAGATTCCTCTTCTTTGTTTGGGATTTGGAGGTGCCCAGATGAGGCCCAGCTGTGAAGCAATGCAAGCTGCTGTGGGGCCTTGGGCCTTCTTTTTGGATGTTCTGGGTCTCTCTGACCCAGCTGCAGTTTGTTAGGTAATTTTAGATTGCAAAGGGCCAGGTCGTTTCTATGCAAAAGCCTCTGCACACAGCTTGGGTGGGGCAGGGTCTCAGGGAATCAATAGGGTGGAGCAAACAGCTATGGCTGATCCTCAGTCCTACCCTAAGAGGTCCCGCGTCTCAGTGTTCCGCAGTAATCGCTGCAAGCACCTCTGAGAGAAAGCCGCCCTCAAGTTCCGCCCGCTGCCAGACAGTCCAGTTTCTCCCCGTATGAGTCTGGGTCCCCAGAGACTAGCCTGGAACTGGAGTTCAGAGCAATCGAGAGTTTGAGACTCCCTCCCGATTGAAAAAGACAACCGTGTCCTCAGTTGCCAGCCCTTTCTGCATGCGCCTCTGTACCTCTGCACTTTACTTCCGCACCTCCTCTGAGTCTCAGTGTGCTTTTCTCTTTCCTTCTAGTTGTAGAATTTCCACTCAGCCAGTCTTCCTGTGGTTCTGGATGATGTTCGTTTTGTCTTTTAGTTGTATTTTTGAAGTGTTTGTGCGAGGCAGCAATTTCAGGTGTTTACCTATGCCGCCATCTTGGTTTCTCTCTGCTTAACCATTTTTAAGTGTACAATTCAATAGTGTTAAGTGTATTCACATTACTGTACAATCAACCTCCAGAATATATGTGCATTTTATAAAGAAATGAATGAGTCCTTTAGATATGGTCTATTAATAAGAAACTTTATTTTACACACAGAAACATGAACATGTATCTCACTAATAAGGATTCTACTTGTTCATTTTTTTAAAACAATCTCTTACTCTCTCTCCCTCCCTCCCTCCCTCCCTCCCTCCCTCCCTCCTTCCTCCTTCTTCCTCCCTCCCTCCCTTCCTCCTCCCTCCTTCCTTTCCTCCCTCTTTCCCTTCATTAATAGGAGTGAGCTGAGTCGGCAGAAACTTCATACCCAAGAGCTGCTTTCTCAGCTGGAAATGGCAAATGAAAAGGTAGCTGAGGTAAGATAATGACTCCCGCGGGAGGCCCTTCTGCTGCAGCCTGATATACATGTTAGAGAATTTTACTCGAGCCAAGTCCAAATTAATTCTCTACTTGGAAATGACTGTACAGATGTGTATATTTCCTGTAGAAATCATCCATAACCCAAAAGTCCTCAGGTGGTACCGTGTGAATAAAAGCCTGAGAGTCAGGGATCCATCATGTGCACTTGACAGAGGCGGGGCTGGTGCCGGTCTCAGAGACTCTGCTAGGACCCTCGGAGGTCTGTGCGTGTCTGAGATTATTTTTTAACCTGTTCCTTTTGTTTAGTTTTCATCCATCACAAGAGATGCGTAGAAAATACTTTGGACTCCTGGAATATATTAAAATACTCTTGTAGATAACTGGAGAGCTAATTAGAGCAAGAGTTCAGGTTTTTTTCCTTGAAGTGTTAAAAAAGTAAGTAATTTCTAGATTATGATTAGGGCATTCTAGAACTCTAGTTCTCCTTTTGATGTTCCAACTTCGAATGTATTTGCTGGAATTTCTTCAACAGTCTGTCTGGCCCACCGTCTCTTTGTGGCCTGCTATAGCTGGCAGAGAGAAATCATTACTCTTAAGTTTTGTAGCATTATAAATTGATATGAACCATTTAGAAAACAATTCCACCCTAGCCATTAAAGTACTCTTTGGTATAGCTCCCACTTCCAGGAATCTGGTCTAAGGGGGTCATTTAAAATGGGGAAAAAATTTAAAGGAAAATATTCAACACAGTAATGTTAATAATATCGGAAGATCAGAAGCAACCACAATGAACTGTTGAAAAAGAACGTCTATATATTATGATTTATGTAATCTGGACTGTGCCTTAACTATTATTATGACAGATAGAAAAATGTACGTTATGTGCAGTCTGATAGTGACTATGAAAATGATTATTATAGATGATGGCATTTTTTCCCCGAGTTCTCTCTAGTTTTAAAATGTGCCTCTTAAATTTAAGACTTCGTATTTAAACAATTTTGTAAATTGGAATAGCCAGTATAGTTCTCATCATAAAATTTAATTTTGCTTTTGGGCACACTGAGAAATATAATAAGCTCGTTTTAACAGGATACTGTTATTTCAATATTTTATGTTACTAGGCATGACAGTCCCTGTAATCACTTGTGTGTTAGGACATGGGAACTATATTGTTCTTCATAGAAAGTGTGTTTTTCTTTCTATTCCTGATTAGGCTGGTTACTCTCTCAATTCCCACAAGTGCCAGGAAAATTGAATAACAATACCAGTTGTACTAGCACAAAAACATTTTGTTCAGGCGAGTAAGTATGGAAGGCCTGGTGCGTTTTTTAACTGACAGCTTCTTTGAGCCATGTGCGTGATGGCATACAGTGTCAGATTTATGTTCGTGACGCTGCGAGTCTCCTGAGGCTGCTCTACCAGGTTACCACTGGTGATGTGCAGACTCGGCTCTGGAGGGCAGAGGTCCTGGTCAGGAGGTCGGCAGGGTTGGTTCCTCTCGTGGGCTCAGAGGAGTGTAGGTCCATGCCTGTCCCCTAGCTTCCGGCAGCCTCGGGCGTTCCTCGGCTTGTAGATGGTGTTCGCCCTGAGTCTTCCTATGGTCTTCCCTTTGCACATGTCTGTCTTCCAAATTCCCCTTTTTATAAAGACACCAGTCGTATTTGATTAAGGCCAAGCCTAGTAATATCATTCTAACATAATCATTAGCAAAAACCCTATTTCCAAATAAAGACATTTATAGGTACCGGGGGTTAGGACTTCAATATATATTTAGGGGCATAATTTAACCCATAACAATGTCTTAATAACTCTATTGACCCTAATACCTTGTGGAGTATATAGCTGTTTGGGGAACATGTGGAAACAGACTTCTTAACCTTTTAAAGAAAACCTTTAGCATAGAAATCACTTAAGGCACATCTAACACTGTGAAAACCAGGATTTCCAGAATGAATATTTTCATTTCTTGAACGTTTAATAATGATGATGTCCCAGTTTCCCTAGAACAGTGGTTCTCAACCTTCCTAATGCCGCGACCCTTTAATGCAGTTCCTCATGTTGTAGTGACCCCCAACCATAAAATTATTTTCGTTGCTACTTCATAACTGTAATGTTGCTGCTGTTATGAATCGTAATGTAAATATCTGATATGCAGGATGTATTTAGGCGACCCCTGTGAAAGGGTCGTTCGACCCCCAAAGGGGTCGCAACCCACAGGTTGAGAACCACTGCCCTGGAAGTTGGTCCTAGCACAGTGGCTCTGAGGACACCAGCAGGCAGTGCCAGCGCCTGCTGGGAACATGGTAGACACAAGGATTCTCAGGTTGGGAGCAGGTCCAGGTGGGAGGCCCAGCAGTCTGTGTTTCCACACTCCCCACACTGGAAGCACTGAGCTAGCATCTCAAGGTTAACAGGTCAAAAACTGAAAATCCTGTTCTCAACTTCTGATTCTCTTTGCTTTGCACTTAATCCACTTTTTTGTTGACACGGAGGGGTAAAACGGTTTAGTGAGGATGTACAACCAGCTTTGAATTTCGTAACTTGAAAAATGTACATTTGGAGACACTATCTTTGCATTTTATAGTGGTCAGATGAGGTCCAGATTTCCCATTGATTATTCCACAAACGCCTCAATGTCACGCGTGGATCTCTAACCCGTTTGTTTTATGTTTCCTCTTCACAGAGTGAAAAGTTAATTCTCGAGCATCAAGAAAAAGCCAACAGACTCCAGAGGCGCCTCAGTCAGGCGGAGCAGAGAGCCGCGTCTGCTTCTCAGCAGGTAGGGAGCGCCTCGCCGCCCCTGACAGTAACCGTCCGGGTGGGTCACGCTAAGAAAGGCTCCTCAGAAGTCCCCAGAGAACTAGTAGGGTTATTTTTATCTGATTAAACTATTTGAAATTAGTCTCTATTATTTGGGGTTGAAAGTAAACTTTGAAGTCAGAAATAAACATCAGTCTCTGCAGTTGACTCCCACCTCTGGAACCACTCTGTCCCCTCACAGACACTAGCCACCAGCAGCTGCTCCAATTAATTAAAATGAAATAAACTAAAATAAATCTGCAGTCAGACTAGCAGATACCAGATGCTCAATGACCATGCGTCACATCAGACAGCATGAATGTGGAACTCTCTGTCCCAGGGAGTCCGTGGGACGCCCTGCCCCAGAGGCTGTGCGTGTGAACTGGGCAGGTGTTTTCTGACAGATTCGGAAGTAGGTAGCATTGCTCTGAACACACTATTTCAAATGCACTAACTTTGTTTTTATTGTAGTTTTTAAATGGAAAAAAATACTTTGTGTATAGGTTAACTCCATTTAATGCACATTTGTATATGACTATAAATCTAAAATATGATATAAAGTCCAGTGGGAAATAGAGTTTGAAAATGCATTCATGAAATATTGATATGGGGGTAATTATCAATAATGCACACACATCATTAGGAAATGAGCCATTTGTCTATAATAGGAGCAATAGTCCCTCCTATTGGGAACAAAATGATATCAGTTTAGTGAATATAAACATAGGCTGGAAACAGTTCAGATAGATAGTTAGATAGGTAGATAGATAGGCAGATAGATGGACAGGCAGATCGATAGATAGATATGGATAGGCAGGCAGGCGGACAAAAAACAAGTTAATACATTATTAGTTATATTTGGCTATAAATGTACTATTTTAATTAAAATTAATATTATTCTTAGATATTATACCATTTTATACATAGTAAAGCAACTCTGAATACTGAATTCAGTTTATGTTTGTGATATTTACAGATTTTCTTTTTAAATCTACTTCTGGTATGACCATGAGGTGTCACTTAAATGAAATCCAGCCATAATTTGTCCTTCTCCTTCTGTCCCCTCCCTCTTGAAAGTAATTATAGCTTTATTAAATATGTTTAATTTCTTATGGAATAATGAAGTAATGGACTACTTAATTACTCAAGAATTCCTCCATTCATGTGGATTATACGGTAGTAGGAGCGAGGGTGTGCTGGGCAGTGTCTGGAGCGTGTGTTTGGTGTCGACAAATAGCCTGCTGTCCCTCGGTAGCCATGTGACTTAGGGCCGCCTCCACCTCTCTACGCCTCGAGCTCTTCTTGCTCAGCATAGGATAATAATGCCTCCATTAGAGTTATTGAAAGATGAAGGGAATTCACACATACAAAGCACTTAGTCATTAAATGGTAAGTAGATAGATATATAAGAAATTAAATTTCTTACATCACAATCCTTATAGCTTCAAGTTTGCCTTTTTTAACGAATGTGATAAAGAAAATGCCTGCTTAAAATCACCTACCTCGAGTCCCATAGTAAAAAGGGTGCAGTTACAGAACTTCGCTGTAGTGTCCCGGTGACATCTGGCTGCGTCTCCCTCCGGACAGTTGAACCTGAGCAGCCTTCTGTTCAACTTGGATGGCAAAGTTGCCCCGAGTTTAGCTCTTTGTGAGCTTTTTTTTTTTTAATGTTTTTCAGTAAACACTTCACAAATTTTTCCTTAAGCTTTTCTTCTCCTATTTTGTTCTCCTTTAAAGATGGAAAGTAACCATACAGCCTTATGCCCATACACAAAAAGGAATTTACCCCCTGGAGTTAATATTTTTTCCACCTCAAGTGAGTCCAAGTTATAAACTTTCTTTATAAGACATATATTCAGGTTTTTTTTAAACCTTTATCTTTGCCTTCTCTGAATTCTTTCTAATTAATTTTTTTCATTTTCCTCCAAAAATTGGAAACTGCTAATAGAAATGATATCCTGCTAAGGGCCTGATATTTAACGCAGTGATGGAGGTGAGAGATCCTCATTGTCTGTACTCACCAGCGCAGCCCAGCGCCATGCTGGGTCCAGGGAGAGCCCCTCAGTCCTGACTCAGCCGGTCCTGACCCTGCTCCTCCGGTTTCCTGTCTCCACCGCCTCCCCGCCAGTACTGTGGCCACGTGTTCTAAGTCTCCATGCACCATGACTGCCGTGTCTTAGAAATCAGGGCGGTGCAGCCTTTCTCTGCAAGAACACAAAACCTAGAAACTAGGAAAGAAATCGGTAAATGTGACGATGTAAAATTTCAAATTTCTACATGAAGTCAATGACGGACTGAGGAAAGTATGTGCAACAAGTATATGACCAAGAGGCTAATGTCGTGGATGCATATAAGGAGTGGCTGCGTTAGCAAAGAAGTGCTGCAGCTCCCACATCATTGGTGTGATGGCTGTTGGTGCGGTAGCCGGTTAGGCAGGATCTCTCAGGCTGTGAGTGTACATAACCTGGGACCAGCATTCCTAAGAATATATTCTGCAGGTGGTCCCTTGCCCCTGGGCACAGCTGTACACGGAAGCATGAAGAAGCCTAATTGCAGCATTGCTTATCCTTTTAAAATATTAAAAATATCTAAATGCCCATCAACAGAAAACCAGCTAAATTAAAGAATATCCATGCAGGGGAAAGTTAGCAGCTGTTAAGGAATAAAATAGATCTAATATGAAACCATTTCGCCCCAGCTAGTTTGACTCAGTGGATAGAGCATCGTCCTGCCGACTGAAGGGTTCCAGGTTCAATATCAGTCAAGGGCATGTACCTCGGTTGCAGGCTCAATCCCCAGTCCTGGTTGGGGCGTATGTGGAACCAATCAATTTGTCTCTCTCACATCATCGTTGTTTCTCTCTCTCTCTGCCTCTCCCCTTCCCTTCTGCTCTCTCTGAAAATCAATGGAAAAATATCCTTAGGTGAGGATTAACAAAAAATAAGAAAATAATATGGAAGCATTTCTAAGGTAGATCTTGTAGCAGGAAAAAAAAAACCAAGATGAAAAGTCTGCATCATCCTTTATCATTTTCTAAATAAAAAGGGGTGAGGGAATATTTGCATATACCCTCATTTAGAATATTTCAGGAAAGATGCTTAGGAACTGGAAACAGTGGTTGAGTCTGGAAGGAGGGCTATGGAAATAGCACAGTAGTGGGAAGACTTCCTTTATGCTATGTCGTACCGTTCGTTTTATTTTTTGCACTGTTAGGTTTTTTTACTATGTGTATATTCCATATTTTAATCAATTCCAATTAATATTTAAAGATTATTTTCCTGTTGGACTTTTCTTACTATGACCTATCATCTCTTTATTACCAGCCCTGCAGTGTGCTGGCTTACACTTAGTTTCTGTTTTAGCCACTTTTCCGATTACCTTTCCTCTGGCTGTTCTTCCTCCCTCTGTGGAATATGTCTTGGAATTCCGGGGTGTCACTGAGCTGTGGGATGTCGTATTTGGCTTGTGTGTCTAGTGTGATGCAGGCACTTTAAGTGTCTCAGGAGTAAAATAGAAGTGAGCACAGAGGGCGACCTCTTCCAAGGCCCTTTCCACTAAGATTATGTTCAATGACTGTCAGCTGTGGCGGGTTACACTGTGTGGAAAATTCACCTAAGACTTCCCCTAGGAAAGTGACTGCTTACTGATTGTTCATTTCAATTGCAGCTCAGTGTGGTTACAGTGCAGAGAAGAAAAGCAGCCTCCATGATGAACCTGGAAAATATCTAAAAAGGCCCGTAGTTCACCCCAGCCTTAGAGGGGAAGCTGCTGCACTAGGAGGTTGAATGGGAAAGCCTGTCGAGAAGGGCGAAGGCCCTGCCCCTGGCACACGCGTTTGCCATTGTTTTGGGGGGTTATTGGGAAGCAGGACAGTGGCAGCTTCCTGGGAGTAAAGGAAACATAACCGGCACGGGCTTCAGTGGAGAATAAAGCAGCTGAGAAGACTCATTGCCTCCGCCAGTGTGTCTATTGTCTCCCCCCCCCCCCATCCTTTGGAAGAGCATAACTTCTAGACCAGTGATGGCGAACCTATGACACGCGTGTCAGAGGTGACACACGAACTCATTTTTTTGGTTGATTTTTCTTTGTTAAATGGCATTTAAATATATAAAATAAATATCAAAAATATAAATCTTTGTTTTACTATGGTTGCAAATATCAAAAAATTTCTATATGTGACACGGCACCAGAGTTAAGTTAGGGTTTTTCAAAATGCTGACATGCCGAGCTCAAAAGGTTCGCCATCACTGTTCTAGACTATGCTAATCATGAGAAAGAGATTTTAAGAAAATACTAAAATGTTAATATTTCTGTTTCCAAGATTTGAGAATTTTACATCAGATTGTTACTTCTAACTCATTTTTAAGGTTCCCAAGTATCCATTTTATTATGAACTCGTAAATGTAATAAATTATGTGTTCTAAAATGATGCTGTCGTGTATTTTAATATGTAACTAGTGATTCTGTTTCTCACGGACATGATTTCCAGGATTTATCAAATGCTGACGATAAGGGTTTGGGAGGCGTGGGGGGTTTTGATCAGATGGACTTGGTTCTGAGGCTGTGCCGCGTGGGCTCTTGGGACTGCGGACTTTGCTGCTGTTCTCGCTCCTGGTGGGAATGGGGCAGACAGGTGTGCTCTGGACAGCCAGCTGGGAGACCTGCGTGGTTCAAATAAAAGATAGCGCCTTGAGTTTGAGGTGACACGGAAACGTTGGTGTGTCGATACTCAGCCAGCAGTGGGAAGTTTAGGACTGATGCAGATGAGCCAGGATGTCGTGGGATCTGGCTGGAACTGAGAGTTGAGGCCGTGGTGCGGAGCTGGCCCTGGGCCTTGCGTGCTGGGCTGGCTCCCCCTCACCCTGACATTGCCTTTTCCTTCCATCACCACGTCCTCCTCTCCCCACACAGGGCTGTGTTCACACCTCGACGTGTGCACATTCTTCAGCTGCCACTCAGTCTAGGTGAGGGCTGCCGTGTCGCTCGCAGAGTGTGCTATAGGGTTTCTCCACGGCGCTTACCAAGATTTGTCACTAACTCTGAGTTTTTCCTTTAAGGTCCTCTCTACCCCAGCAGGCCGCAGGCTCTGCGAGAGGGGGACTTGCGTCTCTGTAACCTTAGCACTCAACAGAGTTCCTAGTATTTACTGCTTGTTCCTTTTTAAAGCCCTTTAATATGGCATCATGGAAATTTTCATTCAATATTTTCACCCTTTTTTGAAAGAATAAAAAAGCCATTAGAGCATAAGGTGATATATAAGGAAATCTGTTAGCACTTACGTCTGTGAAGATTAAAAACATGAGACCAGCATCTCCTTTCATCTAGATCAGTGGTTCTCAACCTTGGCTGCACATTAGAATCACCTGAGAATCTTTTTAAAATCCTGATTGCTGGGCCTCATCCTCCGGAAATTCTGTTTCTTTGTTACTAATGT
>NW_005871049.1:6733663-6741624 GCF_000147115.1 Myotis lucifugus | reverse complement strand
TTCTTTGTATTCCTTGAAAGTATGTCACATGTTTAGCAGCCCAAGTAGCTCTGTCACCCTGTTTCCCTATCTGTAAGAATCCCCAGAAGTCTGACAGCCTCTTTCATTTTGTCCCCTCCTTTGTTGCTCTCAAGGAAAGCTGGCAGCAATTTTGGTTGTATAACATTTTTCTCAAAAAAACATGTGGGTCTCCTATGTATGTCCAGAGAACCACTGATCTAGAAAGAGGAGAGAAGCTATAATCACGTTTCTATAAATAACTAAAAGAATCCATGGAGACTCCGTCCCTGGGTCTACAGTAAACATGCTGATCTGTATTAATGATGCTTGTTTATTGAGCACCTATCACACATACATAGGCATTGCGCTAACATTTTGCATTTGTTAGCTCATACAATACAACACCCCAGCGAGGGGGATATTATTCCATTTCCTAAGATAGAAGGTATGACGGAAGTTAACCAACTTGCTCTGGGTCAAAAGCAGGAAAGTGGCCCTGAGGTTTCACACCCGGCCTCTCCCGCACCAGACGCCTTCTACTCGCCATGCGGCGTCTCCGGGGCCACAGAAGCCACACCTTTGACCTCTCTCCTATTTGCTGACAGGGACTGAGCAGTCACCTTTCTCATTCTCTGATGCCCTGGGATGGAGTTCACCTGGGCCACATCCTGGACTTGCTCATCCTGGACTTCACGTAACTTCTACCAGTACCCTCCACACTGGTATTACTCATGACCCATTAGGGTGTCCTTCTCGGTTCAAGGATGGTGTTCCTGATGGGAAATACAGGTGCAGAGAAGAAAAGCAGCCTAATCCTAATGCAAATTAGGATTTGAAAATTTCTACTTCCACTTTTTCATTCATCAACCCTATTATAACAAATCTGAACTGTGAGCCCTTTTTATCTCCTTTTTACCTTTTCTGATTAACCCAAAAAGCCCTTTTGGTCATCTAATTAATATGCATTACAGAGAAAACTTGGTATAAGAAAAGCAACTTCATATATAGTGGGATTTGGTAGTTTTTTTCTATAATGGGTGGTAAAAATTGCACCAAAAAACTATGAAGCGATGAACGATGGATGTGGACAACAGGGGGTGAGGGTGAGGGCAGGATTGGGGGGATGAGAGGACATTGGGGGGGATAAGGACACATTTATAATATCTTAATAAAGGGGGGAAAAAACTATGAAGCGGCTACCAGAAATCATAAATATGTTAAATCTTGTTTAGCAATTGTAAAGTGGTTGGTATAATATTGTATGATTTCCTGTGTCAAAATTTGGGACTTGGGACTAGTAGAGGCAAAGATATGATCACAATCATCTGATATGAAAAAAAAGTTCAGCAATTCAAACAGTGAAGCTGGCACGGGGCCGAAAGGCGCAAGAAAAGGAGGAACTCGCCCTGAGGCTGCTGCGTGGGAGAGGGAATGCCACAGAGGTGGTAATCCTGGGGTTAGAACCTTCCGCCAGACGAGTGGGTAAAATAGCCATAACTAATCCATAGTTATAAATGTACTACTTAAAATTCAGCCAGATATAAGCCGAGTAGTAGTGAGAATACCAAGATACATTAGTGTTAATTAGGAATGACAGTACTTTTTAAAAAAATCTTTGCTATTTAATTTGATAAAAATTGTTTATCTTGGCTATTTAATTTGACAAATAAGTCATTGCTTGGCTTATTTGAAAAATTAACTGGATTTGTTATACCTTCTATTACAAAAATACTGATTTGAAGGTTTGACATAGCATCCATCAATTTAAAGTTTTTAGACATTATTCCTAATTCTAGATTCATCATCAAGAAACTGTATGACTCTAAATAATTCTTTAACTTTCCAGGAAGGTGTCAGGATATAGAGAATTGTTACTGAGTTTCTGATAGCAGTGCTCTTTTTTTTTTTGCTCATATATGCATATGTTCTATCTGAAAATGTGTATGTGTGCTCGCTACATAAATGTACATGACGCTACAGAAACTAATTCCATTCTCCCTAGTACAGCGGTTCTCAACCTGTGGGTCGCGACCCCTTTGGGGGTCGAACGACCCTTTCACAGGGGTCGCCTAAGACCATCGGAAAACACATATAATTACATATTGTTTTGTAATTAATCACTATGCTTTAATTATGTTCAAGTTGTAACAATGAAATTGGGGTCGCCACAACATGAGGAACTGTATTAAAGAGTCGCTACATTAGGAAGGTTGAGAACCACTGCCCTAGAAGAAGGCAGCAACCGACCACAAGCTGACTGTATTAGTCATTATCCATTAGGTTACGTTCAGTCATTCGGCCAGGACATTGACGTAGGTTTTAGGCCATGATTAGCAGCTTTACTTTATAGAAATTCATTAACCTAAAGTTCCCATGTGTAATCCTCAGCACACTCAGGAACACCAGAGCTCCTTAGGGGAACTATTTTTATATTCTGTGAGGCAGCCGAGCTCAAGGGATTGACTGACTCCCAGCTCTACCACCTACTGACCTCGAGCAACTAACTTTTGTGCCTCAGTTTCCTCATCTGCAAATTAGATAACACTTACCTCACATGTGAGGCTTAAACAGTCATTGTACATAAACTAGCCCAGTGCCTGCGAGGTGAAAGCCCTGGCATATCTGCAGGAGTCTGGAGGTTCTCCTGAAGGCGACGCGCAGAATGACAAACTCAGATTTTAATTGCACAAGCTATCACTATGGAGATAGCGTTGGCAAAGCTGCAGCTAATTGAGGGGGAGGAGGGATTATTTCAGCAAGACTTGAGTGAAGGAAACAAGAGGCAGCTGCAATAACCCAGGCAAGAACTGGTGCAGCTTGAGCTACGTGGCATGTGGTTCTGGGGCTGAGAAGTGAAAAATGCTGAGGAGATACTAAGTGGGATCCACAAACCTACGACTCGGCCGTGGGCGTGGAAGAAAGGACTCAGGCAGCACTCCCAGGCTCCAGGCTTGAGTTACCGTCTCTAAGGCAGGACATGAAAAGGATGAGTTCCGAAACCCCCAGCACCTGCCTACATCCCGAGGAAAGGAACTGCCTACATCCCGAGGAAAGGCGCGGGCTCGGCCCAGGAGGAGCCGGAGTGCAGGTGTGGACTCAGCCGTGGAGAGAGCAGCTGAAGCCAGGGAAGTAGATACAAGATCTGCTCATGTCCCTTTTTCAATAACCAGACAGTCCAAGCTCTTGTGAGCAACAGAGAGAAATCCTCCTGCACCCTGGAAGCTAATCGCCAAGTTTGCTGCAGATGGCGACTTTCAAAGGTAGAAACCGTTCTCTGAGTGATCTGGGTGAACACAAGAGCACGGGTCCCTGGTGCCGCATTCCCCATCACGTCTCAGAACTGCCACGGCTAAGCCCTGCCTGTAGCTCCTGGGGACTTAACTTCCCTGGGGAACTATTGTGGTTATTCAACGTGAAGACCTTGTAGGAAGAATCCCAGTTCTTTCTCTCTGGGGAGATGGGGAGAGCAAGCAACATGGAAGGAAACAGTCACTAAGGAGGAACCAGGAGAAATTAACTTTTAGCCAAATGTATGAACAATTCATGTAAAAAAAAAAAAAACCACACACACACACACACTGGCCAAATTATTACAAAAATTATACATGAGGGCAGTAGCGCTACCCTGGTGTGGCTCCTGTGCACCCCAATCTAGGTGAGGATGCACGACCCACGTCGGCTTGGCTGTCCCCAACACAGAAAACTGCATGTCATGGATGTGAATTTCTGCGTGTGGTGACTCAGTGCTGCTTCAGGCAGGGAGAGCACCAAGCTAGACATTAGAAATGGGGCCGAGCCCTGACTGGTTTGGCTCAGTGGATAGAGCATCGACCTGCGGACTGAAGGGTCCCAGGATTGATTCCGGTCAAGGGCATGTACCTTGGTTGCGGGCACATCCCCAGTGGGGAGTGTGCAGGAGGCAGCTGATCGATGTTTCTCTCTCATCAATGCTTCAATGCTTCTAACTCTCTATCCCTCTCCCTTCCTCTCTGTAAAAAATCAACTATATATATATATATATATATATATATATATATATATATATATGTGTATTTTTTTTTTAAATGTACTAAAAAAAAAAAAAGTGGAGCTGAAGCCCAGGCCTAATGAGGTGACCTCAACATGTCTTTGTAGAATGCAGATAATACCTAAGAATGTGTTTAATAAAACTGTGCTCTTAAAAGTTATCTTTTTAAAGAGCCTTATGAAACAATCTTCCTGCACTCAGGAATAACATCTTTTTTTGCCTCAGAATGCTCACCAGTCAACAATATGTTGGAAAAAGGTCTTGTTCCTCATCATAGAAATAGCCTCCCAGCTACTAAATCCTTCTGCAGCTTTACCTAAGTTACTGCATGGACTTGCTTGAAGTATCACAGTAACCCCAGTCACACTGTAGGATGTTACCCTCTTTTCACAGAAGGGGAAATTGAGGCTTATAAAGGCTAGGCGATCTGGCCAAGGTCATGCGACCAGTCTCTCTGACCCTAAAGTCTTAAGTTGCTTCAACGACTAGTTGTTTTCAGATCTAAAATTGTGTTCCAGAAAGAACTCCATTGAGGTAGGGAAGACAAAAATCAAACCGTGATCATCTTTCAGCGTCTCCACATCAGAGCTGGGCAGAGAGCAGCCCCTAGTTGTTTTCAGATCTAAAATTGTGTTCCGGAAAGAACTCCATTGAGGTAGGGAAGACAAAAATCAAACCATGATCATGACCAGTCTCTCTGACCCTAAAGTCTTAAGTTGCTTCAACGACTAGTTGTTTTCAGATCTAAAATTGTGTTCCAGAAAGAACTCCATTGAGGTAGGGAAGACAAAAATCAAACCGTGATCATCTTTCAGCGTCTCCACATCAGAGCTGGGCAGAGAGCAGCCCCTGAGCGGGACCGGGGGGGGGGGGGGGGCCAGCGCCTACCTCTTGTCCTGTTCCCTACAGTTTGCATTCATCATCTAAACCAGGACACACTTGCTACACGCCGATTCAGAACTAAGTCATGTACATCTTTAAACATTGAGCAACAGCAGATTTCAAAAGACACTTAAGATGTATTGCAAAATGTACAGCATTTATTCACATACAGACAAAAAGGCACAAATTCTACTAAATAGTTCAACAAAAAAATACAGCTGTCCTCAACTAGTTTTATAAATACTTTCAAAAAGGGGGTAGAAATAAATACAGGATTGGGCCATGTCATATAAAATAGTCATCTCTACATATACTTTGTTTAATTTCTGATTTGTAACTCTTCATGCACCTTTTTTTTTTTTTTCAATTTTAGCTGAATGGACACCAAGCTAGGCACATAGTGAAAAATCCTCTGTACAAGGTTACAAATGTAATGACAAGTTTGTCCATTTGAAAATAATTAAGATTTGTACACAACACATATAACCCTTCATCGAGATTTTGTGTTTATAACCTAACAAATGACATTCCAGGCAACTTTACAAAAGTTTAACTAGCCTACATTTTGACATAATACATTGATCATAATCAAAGATACTTCTTGGTCAGGGTGCACAAGGAAAGATAAAGCTTAAAAAAAAAGAAAGAAAGAAAAGAGCAAATGGTAGGTCCCACACTTAGAAGTGTACATGGGGGGCCAGGGTGGGGGGTGGGGGGCGGGTTGCTGCTGATGGTGGCCTCGCAGACATCCCAGCAGGACAGAAAACTGACCTACAAAGCTATCATTACACCGTAACCGTGCTCTAGCCATTTGCATTTCAAAGCAGAAATAAAAAGTGGGCTTTTTATATTTTGTGTGTCTTGTTTTCCTTGGGCTATTTTTTTTATTTTTTTGTCTTATGTTGTTTTTGTTGGTTTTTTTTGGTTCAGCATAACTTGAAACGTTTGAAAGCTTTTCAACCTAAATGTGGGGGGAAAACAGGTAAGGCATTATTTTTGCACAAAACTAGCATTCCTAATAGTGCAAATGAATCTGGTACCTCTTAAAACGGTGAGAGGTCATACGCTCACTAGAATTTAGGTTTTCTTTCTATGGCTTGACAAATCCATCTCCTCTAACTCTCACCAGAGCTGTCACTGTGGTCCAAAGTTTAGAGTCCACCTTCTGTGCTCAGCAAAAGGTTTCTGCTCCTATGCAAAAAATCTGACTTTTAAATTAGGCTATGAGTGAAAGTACAACTTGGATTTGTAAGAAACTTTTATCTGCAGCAACAGCTTATCTGGACAACAGTCTTTCAAAACGAGCCCCGTAGCTCAAAAATAGTCCATCTAAACCTGGGTCATCCTTTCCCCTCCCCTGAATTAGCTACTACAATGTATTCAAAAAGCTTAAGACTTGGTCTGAAAATGTCATACATACAATGGGGATGCATCCGATCTACTATTTGATCATCTGACAAAACTTGCATAGCAAGATGGAATTCAATAAGCCTTGTTTGTTGTTGACAATCCTCTGGAAGACTTGAAAGTTAACCGCAGGACTCAAACCATTATTCATCGAGTATCAGAATGTCCCTGCCACATGGAAGCAGACGTGTAAATGAATCAGGAATCTGAATACTGATACCAGCAAACTAAGGGGCAATTTAGGGGAAGCTGGGCTTGTTCCAAGTGCCCATAATTCTAAGTCTCATTGCTATTTAAACCTTCCTTCTCTTAAGTTTGATGCACAACTACATTGAATTCCAAAGAAAATGAACAGGACCTTAACACTATTGTCTTAACACATATGCACTGCAGCCAGTGCAGAAACAGAACAGTGTACTCAAATTAATGCTAAATTTATTATTGCTGATAACTTACGAGTTATTGCCATTTGCAATTAGAAAGTCCCAGTTACCAATCAGAGCCTAGAACTGACTCCAGAAAACCTACTACACTTAAAACTCTTTCCTGTAGAAATTGGTCAATGGTAAGAGGTTATCGCAACTTATTGCCTTTCTATTTTTTCTAAAATATAGCCTATTTCACGTGTGATTTTTTTTGTTTGGGGTTTGGGGTTTTTTTGTGTGTTTTTTTCTTTTCCTTCTTTCCTTGTTCTTAAGGAATCTGTTCCGGTTGGGGACCCTGGGAAGTGTGAGTCAGCCGAGTCTGGAAGTTCCTTGCTTGACCGTGAATGACTACTGTATTGTTGGAGGCCAGCTGACCAGGGATTGCCAATGGCTAGGGAACCCCGCCCCCGCTGGCCCACAGGCAGCAGTTAGGGAAGAGGGTGTCAAGAGGACTGGTCAGTGGGGCCTCAGCTGCCCTCTCTCACAGACTTCCCAGTGACCTCGCTCTGCGCCGGTCCTCCCCCCTCCCCCTCCCAGGGCTGCAGGCTGAGGAGCCACATTCCCTTACATTCCAGCTGCCCCCGCTTCAGGTCCTCCAGGGGTGACCGTCAACGCTTCTCTCCTCCCACTGGGACATTACACACAAGTCCCCTCGAGTTCCTCAGGCCGCGGAGCTGCTGCCTACAGACTGCAATGCAACAAGAACAGCCTGGGGCCCACGGTGAACATGGTTTCAAACCCACCACCGTCCTGGAAAGTCAGTCAGGGGCTAGTAAACGGTACGTGAGGGTGTCTAGAACCATATCTGGTTCCGTGTATTCGGGGAACCAAGAGTTTGTGCTTTGGGAAGAATAAAAACTCACGAGGCTTCCGTAAGCCTCTCCCTCTTCAGAAACGCACCTCATTCATTCTTAGTGTTTAATTCCGCTTCTGTAGTGCGGTCACAGCCTACTCTTGTGTTTCCTCAACAAGTTGCAAATAACACACACTTCTCACGATGTATAAATGACTGAGAAAAATCCATCCTAAGACTAGTAATTGTGTGTCTCGATCAAGGAACTTGAGGGTCCGGCGCGGAGGTGGGTAAGCAACAATCCAGATACAAAAGATGTCCTCGCTATAAATCTGACCCTCCGAGCCAACAACTACTCTAGGGAAGTCTTACTTCTCCAGCGCTCCATGCCGAGACCACACTTACAGGAAGGGAGAATGCGTTGCTT
>NW_005871049.1:6699687-6733326 GCF_000147115.1 Myotis lucifugus | reverse complement strand
GAGGCGGCGGCCCTCGCGGGGTCCAGATGCCGCGGGGACACGTCCGTGGACCTGAGAGGCTTGTGACTCTGTCTGAAAGGCCTGTCCTTCCCGTCCCCCTTCCCGGGGTCACAATGGAAGCGGTGGTCCCTCCTGCTCCCGGGATCCGGCACCATCGCGCCATTTCTCTGCTGCGCGGACAGGAGGCGGGCGTCGGCCAAGGTCTTGTCCAAGCTCCGCAAGCTCTCGGGGAGCCCCGCCGCCTCCCGGTGCAGGGCCTGGGCCCCGCGCCCCGGGCCGCCCTGCAGCAGGGCTCGCGGATGCGGCTTCTTCAGGGAGCGACCCAGGGAGGTGCCCATCTGCTTCCGGAAGAAGGCCGAGTGCCACTTCAGGTCCTCGATCCTGGGGGCGTCGGGGCCCACCGAGGGGCTGTTGAACAGGAGCACGCTTTCCAGGGAGGCGGCGGAGCAGGATGAAGGCACACCTGCGGCGGACAAGCAGAGAAAGGGGGGTTACCCTGGGAAGGGAACGCCCGCAGACAACACAGGGGCCCAAGTTGTAAGGCGGCCGGTCCGAGGACAGGTGCACCCGCCTGGGAATCAGCACCCGAGTGCACACAACTAGCAGGCTGCCTTTCCTAACAGCCAAAGTCACAGCAGTTTTCATGAAACAACCTCTTTTCAAGGAATACATTGGCCTTCAACACAAGAGCTGACCTGCTTTTCCCAGGGGAAAGGGCCCAAGGGGAGGCGGTGGTGGCCGGGCGCTGCCTCCCAGCAAGGCTGGGGCCAGGCTGCGGCTCTTACGGCTCCTCCCCAGACGGGTGTGCGCCCTCACAGCGCTGTGATGAGGAGGAATGTGTGGAACTATGAAATGGGGAAGGGAAGGTGTTTAAAAGCATCCCAGACATACAGTGAATGTTTTTTAAATGTTTACGATTAGATGTAAAACCCATTGGTGGAATTAAACTGAAATGTAACCCAACATGAGATAAGTTAAATTGGTCTTTTTCAAACATTTTTCATGCAAATCACAGTGAGAACTGAATTTCACATTACTCAGTAAAAGCCCACTTTTCCTGAAGTCTTACTGTCCATCATCTGATAGGCACTCTGACCTTTTCTGTTTCCCTTGTTTTTAAAGCTAGTGATGAACTACTCAGCTCATCTCACAACCACTGAGTCCTAACCCTCGGTCTGAGAAGCTGGGTGAGTTCATCAGAAGGGCCACGTTCCCGCCTGGGCCTCAGAGTGGGTTCGGGGTTCTGTCTCCTGTGGGCTGAGAACCAGCAGGAAAGTGGGTTCCACCGGAGTCCCAGGCCGGAGTGCCCATAGGAACCTATTGCCGAGCAGACACGGACCAAGCGTAAAACAGAACAGAGCCAGCGACTCTCAACACAGAACTGCCACCCCCCGGGGAGGGTGCGTATAACCTGCAGGCTTGGAGGTGCCTGCTTTCTCACGAATCCAAGGTCAGGGTCCGCCTGCACGCCACACTGGTGGTTCTTTCTCACCTCCTGTGGGCAAACAGAGCAAAGGGGGGCGGGCGTGTTCTGACTCGGATTCTCTCTACTTGACCTGGAATCGTGTTTCTCTAGAGTCTCCGACGCATGACCTCTACAGGCAGCCTCTCCACTGGGGACACATCCAGCAGAACAGCCCTGCCCGTCCTCAGTCACTCACAGCAGAGCCTGAACCATGGCCCCTGAATGACACGGGAAAGTCACAGGCGTCCGCACTGCTTCACTTGGAACCACATGTTACACAGGGCAGGAGAGGGGCTGGCAGAGGCAGAGCCCAACTGAGAGTCTAACACGGGAAAAGGAGGGACCAAGGCCCTGGGTGTGCCCTGCCCCGGCGGTGGCTCCCGCAGGGACCACATGCTGCGCTCAGCCCTTCCCACTGGTGTGGTGGGGAGGGCCGACTGGGTTCCCTTTCCTGCAGGAGCAGCAGGACTTGAGTGGAGGGATGCATTACAGCTGTTACACAAACAGCCTCACCTGGCTCAGGGTCTCAACCACTTTGCCAAGGAAAAGCCTCAGCCGGGAAACGCAGAGCTGCCGGCAACACCCGTGAAAAATGACTCAGTGAAATCAGATGCACATGCTCTTTACAGCTCATCCTCAGAGGTAATCTCCCTTTAAACACTTCAGCAAAAGTCACAGAAAGCCCCCAGCGCCCCCAGGCACAGCCTGCACTCAGCACTGCCCAGCTCCAACGCGGCTACAGACCGGGACCTGCCTGCTTCCTCAGAGGAAAAATCGTGCGAATAGTCAATGAAGAGACAGAAGTTCATTTTAAAGAATCTGAATTGAACTGCTGTTACTTATGACACCCTACTTAGGACATTTTATTTTGAAAGTTTGATGATATTAGCTTGATACATTCCTCGAGAAAAAAAATCTAAGATATTATTAATAAATTAATGCCATTAAAATTATGTATTCAAGAATGTCACTTAATACTCCATAGGCTTTTTTCTCTTTGTTCCATTGACCAATTTACAGTAAGTCCTCACTTCACGCCGACAGGTTCAGCGACGTCCCGTGAAAGGGCACACGGGAAACCAACTTACCAGAGGCCAATTGATATAAACAAGGGTGGAGTTCCCATGGCATCTCCTCAAAGTTCTAATGAAACGACATTGAGCAAAATACGGGATGTGAGGACCTCTGTACCTCTGGTCACATTTATCTGGTTGGTTTGGGGCAGTGGTCAGCAAACCGCGGCTCGAGAGCCACATGCGGCTCTTTGGCCCCTTGAGTGTGGCTCTTCCACAAAATACCACGAACCGGGAACGTTGTGGAGTGAAAGAAGATGTAGTGTCGAGGATTGAGAAAGGTATGTTGAGGTGGTTTGGACATATAGAGAGGATGAACGAAAGGAGATAGACGGGATGAGAGTGTTGGAAGGGGTCAACCTCAGCGAACGTACCTCAATCAGATTGAGGACATTTTTAGCAAAGGCCAGCTTAGGAGTACCCTAATTAAGTTAATAACAATGTACCTACCTATATAGTTTAAGTTTAAAAAATTTGGCTCTCAAAAGAAATTTCAATCATTGTACTGTTGATATTTGGCTCTGTTGACTAATGAGTTTGCCGACCACTGGTTTGGGGTAAATCAGAATTCGAATTTCAACACTATAGGGTGTAACAACACTATAGGGTGCAAATGTTTCCACGTGTCAGAATAATCTACAGCGAGCCAGCCATGACTCAGCACAATGCAAGTATTTCAAATGTTGCTGCTATAACTTTAAAGGGCAGACAGGCACAGAGATGAGACGAGACGAGCTCACCTAAGAGCTACCTGTGCTCTGAGTCCGTGATTCTGCCTGACCCACGCTCAGCACATCACCTTTTCCGAAAGCCTTCTACCCTGCTTCCCGGCATTGATGCGCACAGACCGACAGCGCCGAAAGGCAACTTTGGTTCTGGACCCAACCTCTTCCACAGACCAACAGCGTCCCAGGGAGGTTACACACGGGCCCAATTGTGTATTTGACTTCCAAGTAATTGCGGTGGTCTTTCCTTTTCCCCTTTGGTTAGCCCAGAGCAATGTAAAATCGAAGGCACAAAATACACAAATACTTGGTGCTGAATCTCCAAAAGATGCAAATTCCACCTACACCAAAAAAAGTCCACTGGGATGTTCTCTAGACGTAGACATACGCCTCGAGCACGGTCTTAGGATCCACTGAGCATATGCTCCAGGCAGGGGCCAGGCTAGGTAACCCACCCATCTTCTTAGGTCTCCCCATGATGCCTTACATTGATCAAGTGCTTTGCAATATAGAAGTTACACTTTCATTTGAGCCTTATAACAGTTCCCGGGCAGTAGCTGGAGGGACCGTCCTCAAGTTACTTATGAGGAAATGGGGCGGCGGGGAAAACTGGAGACATGCTTGTTTGGCCCGGACGTAGAGGATAAAAGATGCGACCCATATTTGAGGCCAAATCCTTAGCCCTTTCCCCTGTACCCATGCCTCAGATGCTTAAAGGTTTCCTTTACGTATGCAAGTCTGTGCTTCTGAGGTTATCCTTTGGATACAAGGAAATGAAAGGAACTACTCTTGCTTTCCTCAGCAGAGCGTTAGGCGTGCGGCCCCACCTGCCGCCGGAGCTGCGAGGCTGATGCATACCTGAAACTCTTTCTTGCTCCAAGAGCTTAGTGTAAAGATTGAATATCTGTTCCTGGACTTTGCACACAGATCGCTTAATCTTTTCCCTGCGGGTCACCATGTAAGTGAGGTTCCGAACCTAGAATGTAGAGAATAAAGATTCTAAGTAAGCAATGCATTGTAACAGTACTTTGGTGGGTGTTTTGTTGTTGTTTTTTTTACCTGAGAGGAAATTGTCCTACTAGGGCCTTGAGTGACATCTGAAATCAAAATGTACTTTAAATACGTTATCCAATCTCTTATCTCGTTGGGGCTGCTAACAAGGACTCCACACATACCCCTCCACGCAGGATGAGATGGTGGGAGGAGCACCTACAGGATCCCACAAAAGTCCCACCGCCTCCACCACACCAGCCTTAGACTCATCCCAGCAGAGAGAGGGCCGCTGGGGCCCAGCTGGGACCAGCTATGTCTCTCCCAAGGACCCGCCCCAGCACCTGCAGGTGAAAGGCTTTAGCGAGGTCAGAAGCCCCTGCGCTGCACTTCACCCAGCACCTTCTGAAGGGGAAGTGAGGTCAACACAGGGTCAAGGGCAATCAGAAGAGAAACCCACCCCCTGCACAAGGCTCACCAGAAGACCCAGTGGTCTCCAAGAACCCAAGTGAACGTCTCGGTCAGCTGGGCACTGCACCACCTGCAGCTCACGGGCAGCTGATGCTCACACAGAACATGCCGTCCAGCTCTGTCTGAGTCACACTTGAGACATGGATGCTGCCCTCTTCCTGACTCATTTGTACGGAACTGAAAAGACCCAAGTGCTCACAGTTCCACTCTGACGTTCGACCCCCGGGGATCACGTGCACACGCTCGAAACTAACCAACATAGACTCAGTCCTAAGCCACCTGGGATCAGTCAACACAGAAACAAAACTTAAAGGATTCGTCAATAAACCCCTGAAATCCTTCAGTCCTAAAACCTATTGGTAAACCTGACCAGACTCCGTGGGCCTGAACGCACCGATCTCAAAACACAGCAGAGCAGATACACGGTCCGGCCTCCTGCAGGAGGACATGGACAAGATGTCCCCAGTCCTCCGTGGCAGCGGTGAACAGTGGCTCCTGTTCCCCATCAGCTCCGAACTCTCCTAAAAACCCTTTCCTTATCCTTGGCAATCCCTTCCCCCGCTGCCTGCCTTGAAACATGAGGTCAAAGGTCCTTTGCCATTGGCAGTGAGGATGAGGACCAGCCATACACACAGGACTGCACCAGCTTCTGCAGACACCGCCCCTCCGTCTTCAGTCTGTCCTGAGCCCCAAGGATTCCCGTTGGGTTCAAGGTGAGAGGACATGAGACTCTCACCTTGCAGAGTCTCATGCAGGAGCTAACTGGCTCCTGCATTTACATCCATGTGCAATGTATTTAGCATCTTCCTAACACTTCTTCACTGAAAAAGAATATAAATCTAACATTAAAGACCTGAGAAGAAAGTCTCGCTCCCTGTCTCTGAGTGAATATTTTGGTTCTTCATCTCACAGCCTCAGACCCCCAGGCCAGGAAGTAGGTGTCCTTTATTAAAACCCTGACCAACTGGGGACAGAGGTGGCTAACAGGCTATTCTCGTTCATGAGCATTCTTCTACCCAGGGAAGACTAGAGTGGGAGCTCAAAGAGAAAGAGGCAAGACCTAGATAGAGGTCACAGATTCAAAACCTTTGGAAAACAAACAGGAGAATCTGGCCTCCGGAAACGGGAATTAATTCTGGCTCTAGGGATAGGTCATTCTTCTGTTCCAGCTGGATGTACATCTCTCCCTTGAAATTACCCACAGAAACAGAGACCCGGGAGCCAGAGACTGGGACGATGTGTATTATTCAAATTTAATTTCAGGGGCTTCAGCCACTCCCCAGGGAAGGCCTCCATCTGGCTGCTAATTGGGAAATCCCCACGACCTCGGATGAGAAACATCCAACTCTAACCCCAAAAGGCAAAGGCCCGGGTTCACTGTGAGTTGGAACGAATCGGCCCCTGAAGAGCCCAGGCCTGGCTGTTTAGAAGAGTGAGCACCCTAAATGGTACCCCCTGGTGCACACGCACACTCCTCACAGGACAAGGGCACCAGCAGCCCCCGTGTGTAGAGCTGAAAGGAGGCTCTGCCCTGAAAACAGACCCTGCCTGACCCTTCCTACACACTCCCCACAAACCGGCCAGCAAGGAGGTACCCCAAAACACCAGCTCACGGTGCACCCTCACACCACGTGACACCTGAGTCAGGCTTTCATCAAATGTAGCATTTGCGGGCCCTGGCAGGGTAGCTCAGGTGGTTAGAGCATCACCCCGATTTGCCAAGGTTGCAGGTTCAATCCCGTCAGGGCACATATAAGAATCAACCAATGAATGCGTGAAGAAGTGGGACAAATCGATATTTTTCTCTCTCTCTAAAATCAATCTATATATGTATATGTTTCCCTACACAGAATGCTGCCCCCCAGCCCCAGAATTCCTGGAGTCAGAAGTGGGGTCCAAAAATTGGCATTTCAGGTTTCAGGTAATGCTGCTGGCTGGGGACCTCTCCGAGAACCGCTGTCCTCAGGACTCCAAGAGTGCTTTCAGGGTTTTCTTGAATCCCAAGCACTGCTCGCTACACTAAAGCTCAAGGTGCCTTCTGTTCAGGGACAATGGTAGCTCGTTTCACAGGTGGCCGTGCCACTGGGCACCGAGTGGACAAGCCCCAGGACCGGCCCCTCTGGATGCCTCGCCTGATGTAGAGGCAGCGTGTCTATCCCAGCAGGCACTCAGCTGCCTCTCGCAGCAAACCGCATTGAGGGGGAAGAGTCCCACGGGAGGTGAGGCCTGGGGGACTTGCCGTGACCAGCCACCACTCATCAGCAATCACGTCTTCTTAAAGGTGTGGGTTCCCAGCCCCTCCTGGAAGCCATCCCTGTCCTTCCTGGTCCAGAACTGGTACCAGGTGTGCAATGCCTCGGGGTGTGTCTTTGCAGGAAAGAGCAGTTGCCATTATCATTCGTCAGCCGTTTGCATTTCTAATGAAGGCTGCTCATGGGTCAGTTTGGGACTGACCACGGACCCTGATTGTCCCGGGCGGTACCTGATTCTGTGTGCCTGCTATGATGTCCTACTGTGTGAAGTAGGCAGAACAAAGAGAGCATACGTTTATGACTTGTTCTGATGAGCCTTTGGCCTGATACACTTCTTGTTTATAATTACAAAGACCGGTGGGACTCTCCGGGGCACGGCAAAGGTTTAATCTTCTAAAGCCCCACCATCACAGGCCTCATGGCACATTTTGGAAAACGTATTTTTCATTATAATAAGCCCGCTTTAAACTGACACTAAATACCCTAAAATCTGTTAAGCTCTTTATTAAAGTAAATGTAAGTAATGCCACACACACACACAGAAATCCTGATTTATTCCCTGTTTCTCATACATAATTGGTATCATTCTACTTAAAAAGCAACAGTGATGACTCCAAAAAGATGTTTAGAATTTAATTATAAGTCCATGTTAATCTGAGTAACTTAAGCACAGAAAAGAGTTAGTACACCACAAACATTTTCTACACTTTTATTTTGTGGTGACTGTGAGACAAACACAGTCCAAACATCAGACTTCTCGTCCTCCCTCCTGAGGACTACCTGACTCCGGGCTCGTGCGCCCAGGACAGCGGTCGTCACGTACTGGCTCCTCGCCAGCGTCCCAGCTTATCCCTCTGCATCCCTTTCTCCTCTTAACAAAAACACCACACATCCGTGTGGTCGGAGGCGAGGTCTTCTGCACACTCACCACCAGGGGGCGTGTGGGAGCACGAAAGCCTCAGCCCTCCTCCCCCCTGCTGGCCTCGCCTGACCCCAATCCTACCCTGCTCCCGGGAGGGGTGTCACAGCTGGCCCTGGGTCCTGTGCAGACAAGGTCTCCAGTGAACACGTAAAAACACGTGCACGCCGATGCCACCTCTCCCAGAGCCGTACAGGTCCCTCTGAGAGATCTGCATCTTTTGGTTCAACACTTCCATTCGCCCTATGCTCAGACTCTCATTTCCAATCATCTGAGGCAGCCTCTCCCAGGCAGGTGAGTACTTCCCGCTGAGCTCAGGGAGGTGCGTTAACTGTTTCAGGCCAGAAGCCGAGTCCAGCCGGGTCCAGCTGTGTGCTAATGAATTTAATCAGTCGGGAGCTGCCACAGAAGGTGCTCTAAGACGCATCTCCAATTAGCAAGCCTCAGTCAGAAACTACCTACCGGGAGCAGGAGGCCCTGGGGGGACAGCCTCTCCTAATTATACCTGTGCAGGAAGGGAAGTCCACCTGGGACTCCCCAGGTCACGGGTGGAGGCACAAAGCAGCAACAGCTGAAGGAAGCGGCAGTGGCCCCAGGCAGCACACAGCCGCCTCACACAGCAATGCGCAGTGATCCTGTGCGTGCTGAGCAGGACGGGACCCCCACAACCACACATGACACACCACAGACACACGGGACACAGACACACATGCACACGTGATAGAGACACACAGCCTCAGGGATGACATAGCACCTCATTGCCAGGAGGACCTGTGGCAGACGCGCGTGTGTCAGTGCTCGCACACGCACCAGCACCCACAACCTGCCCTGCCCCTCGGCACAGGACGCCCACGAGCCAGCCAGGAATAGGGGGCAGAGGCAGCGCCCCACGCTCCTCAGAGCCACCCTGACCAGCACCCGGTGTGTCCCAGGCTGAACGAGAGATCTTAGCCCCCTGCCCGCCCCACCGTTAGGCAAGTCCGTTCTAACTTGTTTTCTAACCGTTTGCAAACAATTCTGGGCCAATCCCTTGGTCATTTTCCTGGGGCTCAGATCTTTCTAACTCTAGAATGGAGGGAAAACACACCCCATTTGATCTTGCAGAAGAACAATAAGGATTAATGGGGAAATATTTAAAAGTAAGTCACAGAGAAGCCCCTGTGTGAGCTTCCCAGCCCAGGGACACTAAACGGACACACCCTCATGCTGCAGTGTGTGCGGGGTCTGAGCGAGCGACCGGCCGCCACGCTGGCTCTGCGCAAGCGTGGCCTCTGAGCAGTCCTCTTCTCTAAGTCACTACAAGGTGTCAGTGTCAATCATTACCCTCTCCAGGTCCTGCCGCAGGTGCGTGAACAGCTGCAGCCTCCTAAACAAGACATCCTGCTCCCGCTTCGCTAGATTGTCCTCTTCGTCTCTCTTTGGGGTGATGAGGGGCTTGTTGAAGTTGACCTTCCTCTTCAGCTTCCAGTACTGGTACAGGAAGTCCACCACTTCCTCGGGCAGCCGCAGGGCCCTGGCGACGTCCAGCAGGTTGACGAAGGTGTAGAAGGCGTCTTCCAGCTGCTGCAGCTTCTGCTTCCGGACACTCACCCGGTGGGCCTCCTCCTGCTTCTGCTCCAGGCTGGCGAAGGGCTCCAGCGGGCTCCGGGGGGAGCACTCGGGCCCCCCGTTCTCCTGAGCGGCCCCCGCCGCGAGGCTCCCCTCGGCTTTCCTGTGGGAGCTGTGCTTCGGGCAGTAGGACTTGAACTTGACCTCATCGTTCTCCGCCAAGATGGTCTTCATCTCCAGGCCCCGGTCGAAAGCGCAGGTCACGTGGAAGGCCGTTCGGCAGTTCTTCACGGAGCACTGGTGAGGACAAGAAGGAAGACGGTCACGCAGGACAGTGGCTGACGCCCCTCGGTGCCGGGCACCCCAACACACAGCAGAGCTGCGCCCATCGTGGCCATGAGAAACCCCCGGAGTTAGCCCTGGCACACTAACCCAGTGGCATTTTAAATAAAGCTTGAGAGTTCAGGAAACTTCAGATGGAAGGTTTCGTGAACCAACCCTAACTGTCAGATGGGCCCCTGTGGCCCATGGTCTGGGACAGACCACCTGCACGAGGCCGTGTGGCCGGAGCGGGGCTGGCACTGACGCTACACGCAAAGGAACATGTGCTCAACTAGCAGAGTGCACGCGGAAGCACTGATGTGTTTTTTCTTTGGATCTGAGCTCTTTACTGTTTACATAAAAGGCCGGGATGACAGGAACCTCCTCGGGAGGAGTGACAACTAGTCGGAGGTTTTCCGGGAACCTGAATGCTCGCTCTCACCCCGGCCAGCAGAGCCCAGCACCAGCGGGACATTCCCTCCAAGCCTGCCACTCAGGATGAGGCAGGTGAATGCAAACTCCTGAAGAGGAAAAAGAGCAGGAGACAAGGAGAGCCCAGCCCAGGGAGGTCGGGACGAGTCTCCACACCCACGAGGGACCCTGGCCCGATGCTTCCGGGGCAGTGGAAGTGGCACTAGGCCACATGCGCCCTGCCTGGTGGAGCTGGCTGCTCCCAGCGGCCCCTGGCTCTGGCTGTGGTGGCAGAGAACCACGAGGGGCCCGACCCCCCGGGTCAGGAGTCACCTGGAGGCCAGGCGTCGTGGCTGTGCCTCCCTCCCTGAGGAGTCTCCCGCTGGCCCCAGCATCGGGGCTACAATCTGCAGCTTAGAGGGCTGGCGGCCTAGCAGGAGGAGAGCAAATAAGGTCTCCCATCTGACCTCCCTGGGTGAACCCCTGGAAGAGGCTGCTAGTGGTGACGGAAGCCAGTCCCTTAAAAGCAACTGTGCCGTGTGAAGCCAAGTGACCTGGGCTCGCCAGGGCTGAGGGAGTGCCCCGGGCCAGCTGAAAAGCTTAATGACACGCGTTCAGCAGCCGAAATCCATGACCACGGAGGGCAGAGGATGGAGCTGGGGCTTTGCTCCCATCATTGCAGTATATAACAGGTCGTGACTCACTGCCACTCAGGACTTCTCCCGTTATTATACAGTCTCTTACCCACAAGTACGGAAAATCCAGCTCCCTTCACCATTCCCTCCTCACCAACACTTACACCAAAGAAGAGAAATCTGTAATTTTACCTATAAATAACCTCAATTCCCAGGAACGTATGAAATCGGCAGGACACACACACACACACACACACACACACACACACCTGGCCACCACCATCAGAGCATGGAGGAGGGCTCCTCCCGTTAGCGCGAAGCCCAGGGGTGGGAATGGGCTCGGATGCCGGAGACACGGTCTGGGTTTGGCTCGCACTACACTTAACCCAGGCGCTCGGCCGCCAGGAGGAAGGCGCTGCAGCGGAATATTTACACAGGACTTTGTAAAGGCGCCAAACAGCCTTCCTTTGGGTTTTCCGATTCAGGTTGACTCAGCAAACAGATGTTACAGAACCATAAACCACAGCCTCCACAGCTGCAGACATTCCAGGGAGGAATTCTTTAATAACATCAGCCCATTCTGTGCAGATATGAAAAATCACCAGCCTTCCTTGGCCTCTTCTCTTTCAAATGAATGTTCTGGGAAAAGAGGTCAACGGCCACAAAAATCGTCTGATTGTCTTTCTTCAAAAGAGAAACAGAGACCCTGTTCGCCCATCTGCTGTGAGGACCAGGACGGGTGCTGGGGAAGGCAGAGACTCGGCCTCCCGGGGACTCACGGCAGGTAACTGGGAAGGAAAGGATTTCCACCTTCCTGGGTTTGAACGCTTGTTCCTGCAAGTGTTCACACACACACACACACACACACACACGCACACGCACACGCGCACACACACACGCACACCTCTAACGCGTTCTTTTTAAATTCAAGGCTCTTGCCATGTGTTCATTTTAAGCAGATTCTATTCGAATACAAAACTCTGCACTGCTTTCAAGGTCCGCAACCCGAACCCACCAGCTGTCTCGGGCCTCACCCTCTGAACACTTCTGTTCCACTCTGGATTCTCGAACACCAGTATATAATGAGAAACTTTTAAAACCACCAACCAGTCAGTGGGTACCTTAACGAAAGAAATATTTATCGGCCATATACAAATCGGTTTTGCCAAATGAGGTCATTTTCTTAAAACCCATGACTGGCAGCTGGACCGAGCTCCTGGAGTATGCGCCTGCTCAGAGTGTGACGGGGACCGAGAGGGAGGCCGAGGAGGAGCCGTGGCCCTGAGCTGGCACCTGGCCTTCCGGGCCACCGTCAGCGACATGCGGCGTTTGCAGACGTGGGGACAGCACTGCAGGCCTCGAGTCATGACTATCTGGAGATGCCAATAACGTGAGGCCCAGAAGTTAACTTCAAGTAGTTTTAGACAACATGAAAAAGGACAGCATGCCTGTTTATTCTCTCCTTAACTCTATCTACCTGAAGATTTTCTACACTTGTCTGTGGGTGGACAAAGAAGAAGCAGGCAAGGTTTACATAACAGCTACAGTGCGCGCACACGGTGCACGGAGAACCAGACAGCCAGGCTGTGTTCGGCGCAGCACCTCGTGGTGTCCCTCAGCCAGCTGTGCCAGGCTGCTGCCACGTTCCACCTGAGACATGACACCCTGCACACCCGGGAAACCAGCAGTGTCAGGGCAGCCGGAGGGGGGTCACCTGCTCAGCCCGCAAACAGGTAAGAGGGTGGCCCACCTCCAGTGTCCAGGCTGGCTCTTCCCCGGAGGCGTCTGCCAGGCTGGGAGCAGGGAGGGTGCCACCGGACAAACTGACCGTCCTCGCAGCTCATACGGAGCCCGAGTGGCCCTGTGAAGGCCAAGCTGGCATTCTGCTTACACAGAACACAATCTACCCACAACACAGGATCAGACCACGCTGGAGCCAGTCCTAGCCTCCCCATAAGAGCGTGAGGCCCCCATCCTGCTTCCTGAATTCACCTTCAATCTCCAGAGTTCACAGACACCCTCCCCCCCAATCCTGCTCCCTGCGTCATAGGGAAGAAAATGAAGCCGCTGGGACTAGGCCATACCTGTATGGAGGCCCCAAACTTCTCGTTGCAGAGGCTGCACACCAGCGCCCACCGACTGCTGGGGATGTGAGACACCTTCGTGATGGGCTCCATCTTCTCGGGGCTGCCAATGCTCACCTAGGGCCCAAGAAACAGTGAGAGTGCGCCCGAGGCCGTGAGACCGACCCAGGCTGAACACGGGTGGCAGAAACTGGAAGATATGCTACCTCCCGTGCCCTCCCACCAGACAGGGGCAAGGGGCACTCGGCCTCCTAGGAGGGGCACACCCCTAACTTCCACGCATCAGCACAGCTCAGGGGACAGTTCGGGGACAGGAGAGCCCAGAGCCCAGGGTCCATTCCCTCCACCCTGAGCGTCTGGGAGTCATGTGACGCAGACGTGCCGGGTCCCAGAACACTCAGATAACCGAGCCTGCACTTCTCACCTGAGCCTGAGGCGCCACCTGCAGCGGTCAGGGCTGAAGGTGGAGCACGTCTACACAGACTGACTTTAGTGTCTGTCTCGCTAAAGAAAACCATCTTCTTCAAACCAGAAAGGTTACTACACAGTGGAAAACTACCAAGACACACAGCTCTCCTTGGCACAGGGCCTGGGTCACTGAATCGGGTCCCTGTGAATAGCAAACCACGAGGCCCGGCGCTACCGGGACCCGAGGCATGAAGCCGCAACCCCAACCGTCCCCAGATAATTTTCCTCAGGAGGGAAATGCACCAAGAATCACACACCAAAAACGCTGAAATTTGAATCGAAAATGATATTCTCCACAGTGAACCATGCAAATTAAATTAGTCAAGGTCTGGGACTGGAAATAAATTACACCAGACCTGAAATTAAAAAGGTTGAGGCTAGGGGAGAATTCCAATAAAAATCACAGAAATGTGACCCAGAGCAGTGGCTCCTAACCATGGTGGCGTCCCGTGGACCGTCGCCAGGCGCAGTCCTGGGGGAAGGGCTCGGCGCCCAGGCCACAGCCAGGAAGCTACAGGTCTGCTCCTGGGGCCCGTGTCCCAGTGGGAGGTTAGCCGTGATGGACAACTGAATCGAAGCCTGAACACCATCCTACGCACTGCTGCCTGGTTAATATTTCCACAAGTTTGCACCCCCCGGCTAGAGGGAGGTGCGCTGGAGATTCAGGGCGGGGGGGACGGGCAGCACTTAAAAGGTGTCCTTTTCCTCATCAGCTACAACGTGGCCCATTTGTGACCGGCTCCCTCCTCCGCCCCAGCTAAAAGCCGGAACCCCCTGTAAGACCACACGTACCTCGGGGATCCACAGAGCACAGCTGACGTGGACCCACTTGGTCCCGCTGCGGGTGGGCTTCATGGCTCCGCCTTTCTTGGGGCACAGCAAGCACTTGGGCTGCACCCCCAGGGCACACGTCCGGCACAGCCAGCTGCCCTCAGGGACCTTGAGGATTCCATAGCAGGCCTGTACGGCACAGCGCCCCGAGGAAAAGAGAAAAGAGAGAAAGTAAAGGATTCATTTTTCCCGTTATATCTATTACTTTTAAAACACCCAGAAGGGCCCTAACCGGTTTGGCTCAGTGGATAGAGCATCAGCGTGCGGACTCAAGGGTCCCAGGTTCAATTCCGGTCAAGGGCATGTACCTTGGTTGCGGGCACATCCTCAGTGGGGAGTGTGCAGGAGGCAGCTAATTGATGTTTCTCTCTCATCGATGTTTCTAACTCTCTATCCCTCTCCCTTCCTCTCTGTAAAAAAATCAATAAAATAAAAAAAATTAAAATAAAACACCCAGAAGGATTTTAACAGGACAAGCGGCAAAACAGAAGCACTCCTGTGCCCACCTCACAGGGACCCTCGCCCTTGAGGTAAAAGGCAGCGGGAGGTGCGTGACGTCTGTGGGTACAGTATGACTTGCTCACCACCAGGTGATTGTGAACACTCCCCGAGGACAGAAAGGTCTGCAAAGAGTCTGCTCTGCTGTGTGGCTAGGGACACCACGGGCCGCCCAACTTTCAACACTGAGCCTCGGGTCCTCAAGGCAGGGCTCGGGGTTAAGGAGGGGAAGCTGCCCCCCGCTTCCTGGTGGGGGTGGGATTCAAAGGGAGAAAACACAGGGCAACCGAGAGCCTCCCACAGCTAAGAAACGCGATGGCAACCACACACCAGCTAAGGAGCATCCTCGTTCCCAGGCTCCAACGCTGCCAACCGGATCCCAACACTCTCCCGGGTGAACCCCCAGGCCCAGAAAGGGGCGACTTTCTAGACCGAGAGGATTTGATCCTTTTAATTGATACTTAGAGCAAAACCTGTTCTGCACGAGAAGGCCAAACTGCAGAAATCAAGCTTTTACAAGCAAAGTCGCTATGATGGCTCAAAGCACGAAAAGGCAACGTGTTCAGTAAGTGAGGAAACGAAACCATGATGGTAGCAGGTTCAGAGCCTTCTAAACACCAACTGCGAGCCGCTGTCCTCAGATGAACTGCGAGTCAGGAAGTCGGGAGACAGGCACGGGCTCCAGCCCTCCAGACAGGAAAGCAGCCCAGTGCCGTCTGAGAGCGCAGGACGCAGAAAGGAAACCGCAGGGATGAGAGCGGGCGGAGTGAGCAGCCAGGCAGAGCTCAGGGCGCGATGTCAGCGCCGTGAATGAGCCACTGTCAACACAGACGGACGGGAAACAACTTTAAATAGAGCTAAATGACTCTAGTATGGTTTCAACACCCCAAGGTTTCTGTCAGGCATCCTAGAGACAGTCACAATTGAAAAGATCATTTTTTTTTTTTACTAGAAAAGCAAGTCTAAACAAAATTAAAAGATTAAATAAAATATGCCTCTAAGTCAAGCCCTGGAGAACATCTCAAAAGAAAAATGAACCACAAGGAAATGCTAAGGAAAGACACAATGTGGTTATGGCAGGAGGAACAAGACCAGGCAGAGGGGTCGCTGGGGGCCCGGACACCCCAACTTCCAGCTCCAATGGCCACTAACCCACAGGGCCCCTGAGCAGCCCCCTGACATCAGTTACTATTTATGAAACAGGGGGTTTGAGAGCTTCCACGCAGAACCCTTTTTTTCAAACAAACTGTTTCTCAGGGGCAAAATAAGAGAAAAAAAAAACTCTGAAAAGTCATCCAAGTTAACAGCACCAGCAACAAAAAACAACTGTGGTAGTCACGGTGTCACAATCTGTCTCAGTGAAACCCTGCAGGGATTCTCCATCATCCCAAGGACGCGTCCTCGACAACGGGAAACCCAGGCTGCGAGGCGGGCTCCAGTGACTGCAGCGAGAGGCTGTGTGTCGCTCTCTCAGGACGAGCGGGGCGGGACCACGGCAGCGAGGTCTCCAGGCAGAGGGGAGGCCAAGAGGCAGGCACATCGTACAGAAAACGATAATCCAACAAAGTCCCAGAGCAAACCTGACTCTTCTCCCACGAAGGTCGCCGAGCAACCTCCACACACGTCTAAGTGAGTTGATGTCGGCATAAACAGGTGAATTCACAGGAAGGACCTCAGGGCCGTCTTTTAAATCCTAACAGTGACTGTGAACGTGAGTCCCCACAGAAATTCGAGTCGCTTCATTATTGCGTTAAAAATAAACGAGAGGTGAGAAAGACGGAGACTGTCCCAGTGTCACCCTTACTGACGCCTGCGGATTGCTTTTCACAGAGGCGGCGAGCCACCACCAAACCCTACTGGGGTCAATCAGGGAGGACAGGAAATCCATTTCCAGAAAAGGGAACTCCTTCCTCTTCTGAACAGCTCAGTGTACACACTAACACATTTGCAAGAGTCATGGGTTAAACTGTATCCCAAAAGGAGATGTCACAGTCCTGACCCAGTACCTCGGAATGCAGCCTTATGTGGAAACAGGGTCCCTGCAGATGTGGTCAGTTAGGATGAGGTCACCCTGGGGGAGGGTGGGCCTCGAATTCCATGGGACAGGGAACCCTATAAGAAGATGTCAGGTGTGAAGACACCCACAGGAGGGCACCATATGGCGAAGGCAGACACAGCTGTGCAACTGCACGTCCAGGAGCACCGACGACGGCCAGCAAACCACACGACACTGGGAGAGGGGGAGAGGCGGGAAGGATCCTCGCGTGATGGGCCCCGCCCGCACCCTGCTTTCATACTTCTAGTCTCCAGAACAGCAAGACAGGCTTCTGTTTTTAAGCCACGCAGTTTGTGGCACTTCGTCATGGCAGTCGGAGGAAACCAATCCAGCTAACTAACCACCTTTTCAAGGTTTCTCAGTGTTCTTAATACCTGAACTCAGGTGCTGGCGCCGGGCAGAGGGGTGCATATACTCTTTTTAAGTAAACCTGACTTCCATGGGCAGGACTAAGAACATGTAAAGGAGAGTCTCACCAAGGAGTCTATGCTTCTGGTTGTAAAAGTATCGAGAAATACTTCAAACACTGAGAACCGCTGAGGGACAGTGAGATGTCGGGACCCATTTCTTAACTCCCTCGGGGCAGCAGGAGAACAGCCCCGTCTGGAGGGAGACCCGGCCTCTCTGGGTGCCCTGGTGGCAGACGGGCTCAGGCCCGTGCTTCCGTCTGGGCCTCGCTGCCCACATACCTGGTGCACGCAGATGTTGCATTTGTCACAGAACACCATCTCGTTGCCGTCCTCACCGTCGGGCGACTGGCAGACGTCACACACGACGTCCTCGTCGTACTCGATGCCCAGGCCCTCTTCCGTCTCGATGGCGTGGTTCATGTTGTCGGAGCAGCGCTGCTCAAACTCCTCCAGGACCCTCTCCATGGTGCCCTCGTCCAGCTCCGGCATGCCTGGGGGCGCAGAGCTCGCCTCAGTAACCCCCGGCCACAGGCATCGCCAGGCATCCGTGTGTTTACATGTGTGAGTGATATTATAAGTAAATCCATCCTGAGCGTCCCACACATTTTCCGCTGCATGCCCTCAGACCCTTCCACGGGAGACGCCGTGTTTTAAGTACAAAACACAAGATAAACCCCAAAAGGGACCGAGGATGTGAACTGCACTGTCGTTCAATTGCCCTTGCATTACAGTGTTATACATAAACGTCATGGGGGTGACCTGACCCCGGGCTGTGGCTTGGGTGTTTGTTTGAGAGCTTTCCTCACTTACTACTTGTGACGGTGCCCTGACAAGATTCCCCCGTGAGCACTGGATGCTTTTACCCGGTTCATCCCTCTTCACCCTCCGAACTGACTACATTGAGAGGCACAGTTAATCAGACACATGAGAGGCCAAAACACAAGGACTGTCGGAAGCCTAGGAGACAGCTCATTGTGAATCAAATAAGCTGCATTCTGAGGCAAGAAGGATCAAAAATCCATCTCCAGTGGTTCTCGTGGTTATAGCCAGCGGTGGGATGAGACTTCTATTTTCTTCCACGTGTGGATATAGTCCAAACTCCCTACAATGAAGATACTCATGCAGACAGAAAAAAAGAGGCTGCAAATACTCTCCAGACAGAACACCGAAGTGGCAAGAAACAACAGAAATGTCATTAGAGCCAACATCGACTTCTGTGCGCTATCAAAAGTTTAAAACCACCAAATTAACACTCCTTGGGTTTTTAAAAAAATCTGAGAACCGCCACAATAGAGCTGACAGTGTGATAAGCCCTAAACACTTATTCAAAAAAGCAGCACCAGCCATCGCAAACCCTGGTTAACTCTGAGACAGCCTCTGCGTGGCCAGGTGTTCCTAGTCTGTAGTTTTAAAAACACCACTGGTCTTGAAAACAAATCCTATGCCCTGTAATTAATTCTTACCATTAAAAAGACCAATAACAGCACGTGTCCAGTTTATGTTACACAGCTGCCTACGTACTGGGCACTTCCTTCCGACTGAGGAGTCAGCCCAGGACTCATCACTAAACCACCTCAAAGGCACCAGTGGCTCTGGCTGTACCCTGTGCCTAACACAGGCCACTGGTCAGTCAAGCGCACCTGGTCTCTACAAAACTGCTATAAAGCAGGCCGTAGGTGGATGAAGCTGAGGCAGCATTCACCTCCAAGAGAGCTCTGAGAAGACTGTGAAGTCTAGTCTGCAAAATGCACTGAGCTCAGACTAGACTTCACAGTCTTGCTCATCAGGTCGCCTCGAGAGACCCTCAGCAATCAGAAGTACGGAGGGAAACCCGCATGCCACCCGGTCTCCACCTGGAGATGCAGTGAGTGTGGCACAGAAACGCCGCCCTCCTCACGCAGAAAACGAGCAAACTCAGGGAAAAGAGACGGCTGAGCAGGGCTGGGCACCAGGGAGGGGCGGGGCTCCTGGAAGGGCGGGGCTCCGGAGAGGACAGATCGCTGGGGAAAGAGGAGGCAGGAACTCCAGCTAAGGAGCAGGACCTGGTGAGGAGGCATTGCTGTGGGGTCGGGAAGGGAGCCGGGCTGGAGTGGACTCAGAGGCGGGGGCAGCGATCTGAACTGCACCACTGGGAAAGGAGTGCCGGCCCTCTGTGGTCCAGGGACAGTCACTTAGTGTCTCTGGCTTCCGTGCTCGTGAGGTACATACGATCAGGGCAGGGTGGGAACCCTGCCTCCACGGCCAGTGGGAAGGCCCCTCACTAGCCCGGTCCCTGAGTCCATCTCAACGGACAGCGCTCGTTACAAACAATAGCACGGGCCTCACCCATCTCCTTGAACTCCTCGTTGGTCAGCTCCAGCCATGCCGCGTCCATGTCATTGAGGTCGTACCGACACACGCCATCGGCCAGCGCACGGATGTCCACGTAGCCCAGCTCCGGGGGCTCGGAGCCTGAAGAGACGATGTATTTCTTGGGCCTGATGAACATGAGTGACTTCTCTTCCGACACGACCCTAGTTAACAGCAAACACGAGGCAGCCGGGTCATCCTTTCTGCCACAGACCAGCCAGGCTGTGCAAAGGCCCCAGGGGAGTCTCCACCGCCACCCAAAACCCAGGTCATCGCCAGACTGACATGCTTAAAGTCCTGCCGTCACTGCTAATAACACTAAGGAGTCCTTAACACACCCAAATGGAAAGAGATCCAAGTGCAAACCCTGCAGAAGTCTTCAAAACCAGCTCCTTCCATTCGGCTTCCCCAACACCCGTTCCGCCCCCCGCCCCCCCACAGCGGCAGGTGCTGTGGCCGCTTAGGTGCCCAGCGTTGCCCATTCGAGCCCTTTCCTCCAACCAGAACCACCCAGGCTGCTGGACGCCAAGCACTGGGTTCTCGAGAACATCGAGGAGCAAGAGCAGCCACAGCTGATGCTGGGGAACCACGGGGAGAAACGCCCTCTGTCTGACCTTAAAAATAAACCAGACCTCAGCCATTACTCAGCGGTCCAGGAACCAGAGTGAGCCCAGCCGGGGCCTCTCCCAACATCCCAGGGCAAGGACCCGCGCTCCCTCTCCTTCTTCCCCTACCCTCTGCCCCCACCTAACACCTGAAGCAGCCTCATCCACCATGCCCCCCTCGAAGGCTGCGATGGCACGTGACACTATGAGACCACCCCGACGGGGAGTCCACACAGCCCTCCACATCTCTGTTTAGCAGTTTGCGTGAACATCAAGTTGTCCAAAACTTTGAAGGTGTCAAAGTTTTGTCATCACCTTTATCATTACAAAAGTGATTTTATCTACAGGACACTGAGATGGGCTAACTGGACAGTTATTTCTCCTCCTCAACCAAGAGCAGGCTTTTGTTCAGCTGAAAATGTCCATAGGCTGTGTTATGGGCTCCCAAATGTAATGAGCAAATTGGTGAAAAACTCCCAGCTTGGGATTGCCGGGCTGGTGTCGTGCCCCAGGTGTGCACTCTAAGGCAAACACATTGCTCATCCCCAGAGCCCAGTGACGGGCCCGCCCACAGGCCAGGAGTCCAGCCTATGGAGGCCGCCCCACCCATCATCTCATCTAATCCCTTTCCTCCAACCAGAACCACCCAGCATCTAAACCTGCAGATCTAGGGGGACATTTGTCGCAGAGATCCCGAAGAGCAATAATCAAACTCGATCATCTCCAGTGCCTAGAGAGACACAGAGTGGGCGAGGGTTAGGGTTAGGGTTAGGGTTAGGGTTAGGCGAGCTCCGTCCACACTCGGGGATGGTGAGGATGCAACAGCAGAGAAGCCCGGCGCCAGCTGAGCACAGGGCACTCCCTCCTCTCTCCCCGCCAGCAGCCCAGGGTCGGGGGGAGCTGGATGGGAGGACAAGAGCAAACCGGCTGCAGCTTCTAGCTAAGCTGAGTCACTGAGGACCCGACCCTCAGGGGGGAAAGTGGTCTGTAAGTCAATCGAGACAGAGCCCCACAAGAAGAACTGGGCAAAGTCAATCCATAGGAGAGCTCACCTAATCCATTCATCTCCTCAAACTCCCCTCCACATACCTAGCCTGGCTACCCCACCTGTCCTCCTCCAAAGGGGGAGTGGCCACCATGGGACCAGGAAGCCACCTTTCCCCGGGGCCCAGCAGAGCTGCTTTGCAGCGTGAATGTGACCAAGGGTGGGGATGCAAGTGCAGGCAGAGGGACAGCGGCGGGGGGGGGGGGTGCAAACATCCAAACCCCCAGCCAGTCCTCCAAGTCACTGTCCTGTGGACCTGACGTGTTCCTACGGCCACGGGGACCCCAGTGCTGAGGACACACTGCCCTTCTCGGCACCTGGCTGAGGGGCAGACAGGCCCCACGGGGGAGGCAGAGCTGTTCTCCTCGGGGCACGTCTACCTGGCCACAGGCTGAGGGATGGTCCCAGGGCTGACTGGCACCTGCACCCCCTTCTCCCACTCCTGTCTCCAGGGATCTGCCAACACGTAGTACTCATCGGGGTTCAGCTGGTAGGAGTCATGTAGCTTCATGGCGGTGATCAGGTCTGTCCTAAACACCTGGAGAGGGAGAGACAGGGTCACGGACATTTGATATTTGCTTTCTTATTCAGAGCACTGGCAGCTGCAGGGTAACCATGGAGCTGCCAGTGTAACAAGGTCACTGGATCAACAGAGAACCAGTCTGGCCTGTGACAGGAAGCCCTGAGCCTGCCACACCCTGGCTTCAGGCTCGGTGGCTCCACGTCCACACAGCAGCTGCAATAGCATCAGCAAAGCAGCTTCCCCGAACTCTCAGTTCACGGAGCGCTGCTGAAACCGTGGGCGGGACCCCTGCAGGGAGGCGTGCTCTTGATGGTATTTAAGAAACAAAGCTCCACTGGCCGTGTAGCAACTTCAAACCCAAACCCGGAACCCGGAACCACCAGGGCCTCCCCTTCTGCACTCCACCTCGCCAGCCCCACCTCAGGCCCCAGGGTATATAGCGAGGTGTCTGGGAGGTCAGGTCCCAGCTGGCTCTTGCCAGGCAAAGAGTAGGCTGGGACAGAAGCAGTGACAGGCCTGGGAGTCTGGTCCGAGAACGGGCCTTACAGCACGTGCCCACTTGCACACCTTTCCCGGCACAACTGCTACAAGGGAGGCGCTGTTTGTGCAGAATGGGGAGGAGGCAGGAGAGGGAGAGAGGGAAAGAAGACAAGCAAGGTACTGCCCTCTCCTCTCCCTGCCAGAAACAGACTCACAAGTCTCAAAAGGACTCTCAGCCAAGACAGCTCCTCCAGCTTGTGTCAGGGCCCTGAGGGGACACACAAAGGCGTCCTGCAGGCCTGCTGCCCTGGCGGGGCCGGAGCCGGCACCGTCTCCTCGTCCACGCCTGTCTCTGGGCGACAGCGCTGACCCTGGCACCAGAGCCGCACTTGGCAGGGAGCGAGCCTGCATCTGAAGGCCACGCTCTCTGTTTACACAAGTCACAATGCTGAGCTCGCTCCCCCTGAGAAGGACAGGGGGTTCTTTCTTGTGCTGCGGAGCACAGCTCACATTCTCTCCCGGCTAATAGGGCCATGTTTGTTTTTCCTGGTGGCTTTTCAAGCTGGTGATGACTTTAATACACTTCTCCAGAGCAGTGTCTGAGCTTTCCCCAGCACGCCCCTCCCCGCTCCCAGCGCCCAGGAACAGAGAGAACCTCGCAGTCCCCACAAAAGCACAGGAAGATCGGCACTGATCCGAAAGCAGGTACCCGGCCAGGCCAGGGCCTCCCCGCCCCAAAGAAAAAGTCCTTTAAAACAAAAGTCTAGGTCCACAGCTTCAGGAAGAAAATCAGACTAAAAACACATTCCAACTGTCTTGCAAGTGAAAAAAATCAGGCGTTTTCCAAAGAAGGAGACTCAAACTGCAGTAACGAGAAATGACAGCCACCACTCCAGGGATGCTCAAGAACCAAAACAGGTGCCCCCAAATGGACACCCGGGTCCCTGGCAGAATTCAATGCTAGTGCTTTAGTATAAAGGTGTTTGAAGTCAGAGGAATCTTAGAAAAAATCTGGAAAGAAAACATGGGTCAGGGATAAGGAGGAGTCCAGGTGTCCCGGGGCGGGGGGAGGGGGGAGGGGGGAGGTAGGGGGGGAAGGGGAAGGTAGTGAGGAGGCAGGGATGGAGGCACTGATGTCCCCCTGGCCCCGAATTCCTGCCCTGAATCACAGGAGCACATAAGAAAGACAGCAGGGTGTGAACGCAGCACGGGGAGTTAAAGAAAAAAGGAGCAGCAGACCTGGCCGCTCCAGGGCCACCAAAAGGGAAGCGGGCAGTGCGGGCTCCGGGGACAGAGCCTGGAATGGTCCGGGGCGGTAAAACCACCACCTTCCCCAACGCTTACGTGTCTAAAGGATGCGTGCTCCTTACTTCCTCTTAGAGAAGGAGTCTCTGCTACACTCCAACACAGCACCCCGCACGCCCCATTCAGCAGAGAAACAGGCGTGCTGCAGGTGAGGCTGCAGGTGAGGCCGTGGGCGAGGCCGTCTGTGAGGTCACCCCGCCAAGAGGCAGCACCACACCAAGGGGCAGAACCAAAGACTGCCTTTCCTACAACCTGCTCACTTGAACTACAGTGCCTTTTCTCCCGCGATGTCAGTGCTCGGAGCCCAGCAGAGGTGTTCAGAGGAAACACCTCAGGGTTGGTAGGAGCCCCCAGTCAACAAAAGCCAGCAGAGAGACGCACCAAAAAACAATCTTAAATAGAATGACAGATGACAGCTAGAGAGAGAACAAAATGGGGAGCAGGGGAGACATTAAGATGAGAAACAAAATGGAAAAGGGAAAAGCCTTAAGCGTAATCCCCAAAACAGAATTCCCAGAATTATATTGTTGTTGCCAAGTAAGCCACAAATTTATGGCTAAAACTAACTTGAGGCTGGCAGTGACTGGCAGCAGCCGAACTCGCGCATGTCCTGGCCAGAGGAAAAGTTGTTGGGAGCCAGCAAACAGGGAACAGAAAAGGAAAAGAAGAATATAATTAATAAAAACAATAGCTAACAGTTACTGAGCACTTTTTTATGTGCTTTGTATGTGTTGACCTCTGTGTATTAACCCCTTAATCCTCATAATAGGCCCGAGGTAACCACCTACGCTATCTCCATCTTACAGGGTTGGAAACTGAGGCACAGAAAGGTTACGTAACTTGCCCGAGTTTCACAGACAGACATCAGTATCAGCCTCGGGCCTGTATGTCGTCACGTGTTCTCATGCGCACGTGTCTGACATACGTCACGCCAGCATTGGGGAAATACCTCGGAAGGCTTCCGATCTTCATGTCTGGAGCAGGAACCTCTCCTGTGCTGGGACCGGGAATTCTGAGACCAAGTGGTGGACAGGCCTAAAGACACAAATAGCCACAGAGGAACAATTAAAAGTGCAGAAATCACGGAGTGCTCAGTTTTCTTTAACCAAACTCAGCAAGGCTCACTTCCACACCCCGCATGAGACAGCCATGACGCTGGGCCACAGCACTGGATGCTCAGAGCCCCTCCTAACGCTCACCCGGGCGGGCCTCACGGGACCCCCAGCACAGCACACAGGAGGACACAGGCTCTGGGCCAGAAGCCTGCACGTCTGAGGTTAAGAGGGTCAAAGTCTCCCGATGCTAAATACAAACTGGAAAACATCTCACTGAGTTTTTAGGAAACTCTCTTAACTCGAAGATTAAGATCTTTATGCTAAATCCTAAGGCCAACCTCAAAACTCCTGGTGCCCCTCTCTGTGCTTCTCCGCTCGCCCAGGCCCAGGCCCTGCCCGGCTCGAGCAGGAGATGGTCAGACCTGCACCTCACACTCTCCTCCAGCCCCGGCTCCAGGTGCATGTTCACCTCAAATGAAGACATCGCCCCAGAGCTGTCAGCTCAGCGCTAAAAACTGGGCCCAACCTTTGACCCAAACCTGTCCTCCCCCGTCTATTCTTAACCTGGTATCACGTTTCTACTTGAAGTCAGAAATCTAAGTCACCCTAGACCAGTGGTTCTCAACCTTCTGGCCCTTTAAATGCAGTTCCTCATGTTGTGACCCAACCATAAAATTATTTTCGTTGCTACTTCAGAACTGTAATGTTGCTACTATTATGAATCGTAATGTAAATATCTGATATGCAGGATGGTCTTAGGCGACCCCTGTGAAAGGGTCGTTCGACCGCCAAAGGGGTCGCGACCCACAGGTTGAGAACCACTGCCCTAGGCCCTCCTCACTCAGGACAGGTCCAATCAATGGCAAAGTTGCATTAACTCACTGCCCATCGCCCCAGACTCCCGGGCGGCCCCCACTCGCACCACTGCCCATCACGTGTTGTGTAGACACTGGCTGCGGCCTCCTGTTTGTGGGTGCCCCACCTGCAATGTCTCACCTCCACCCTGAACACATATCTACCATTTCCCAGAAATTAACAACCACCTCCCCACCCCCCCCCACCCCACCCCCCGGCTTCAAAGCCAAAACCGGAGCGAACTGCCATCCTACTGTCACTCAAACTGGAAGCTCTTATCTCTACAGATTCCAGAGATAAGGGACAGAACCAAGTACGCAGGAGACCTTGGGGACACTAAGGGACAGAATCTGCACGTAAGCCTATCATCAGATTTGCGATGACGGAGACTGAAAGGGATCTATCGCCAAGCTTCCCTCTGGCACAACCCACACTCACCAGTTCTGAGGCCTGTAAATGGGCGACTGTTAAAACAGCAGAATCAGACCTCCTCCTACAGGTGGCCCCTGTAGCCGCACTCAGTAGAGCGTCTAGAAAACGCTTTTTTAAGAAATAGGGAATGTGAACTAGACTGTTTCACACCCACATGGAAAGAAATATTCTGGGTCACTGGGGTGAACCCAACTTACAGAGGTTCCAAATCCTGTCATCACTGGAAAAAGCAAAGACAGAAGCCAAGGCAGGAACCTGGAGAGGAAGGTGTGGGGGGCTCGTGCCTTTAGGAGGCCTCTCTCACCCTGGGGTCCTGCAGGCCCCTCGGCGGCTCAGGGCCTGGGGATCTCAGGAGGGAAAGGGAGGGTTATTAGGGCAGGAAGGCATGACCCTTCCCTCTGGGTGACTATGGAAGGGATATAATGAAAGGAACAATCCCAGAAATTTAACAAGGACCATCCATCCCACTGCTATACTGTAAATCTCACATGGGGCGGAGGGAGGCGAGTCCTTTCAGAGCTAAGCAGAAACCACACTCCTGTCATTGGTGGGTTGGGGACTTTGTTGCCATTGGTGGGTTGGGGACTTTGTTGCCTTTTCTTGGGCATCTGTCAGCATCCCTCCAGCGTCGTTTCCAAGGCCCCCCGGAGCCTGCAGCTTTGCTGGCATGGAACAACCAAAGCAGTGACGGTCACACAGAAACTGCTGCTTCTCTATCCTTGAGAAGTGGGTGTCTGCACCACACTTACTTTTTACAACAGAGAACCGAAGGCGCTGCAGACCTGGCACCTGATAGTAATACCACCCGAGAGAAACACCGGTCCACCCAGCAGCGGTCCATTCCTCTTCCTTTTAATGGGCACGATGCATAGGACGGGAGAGAAGTACAAGTTAATCCTATTAAACCCACTTTATACAAAGTGAGGCGGGGGGGGGGCAGGGGGGGGCGTTTCCATTATCACTGATGTGAGAAATGTTCTTACCCTAATTATAAAGGCCAAAACCCAGAAACTACCCACACATGCGCCAACAGACGGCATGGATTCACAAAGGTGGTATATCCATACAGCGGAACACTACCCTGCACCAAGAAAGGCGCTTCTGAGGCAGGCCGTGTGGAAGATGCTGGAATAACTACTTCGAGTGAAGGAAACCAGACAGTCTGTAGCGTATTACTCCACTTACAGAAAACTCTGAAAAACATACACGAATCTCCAGCGACAGAAAGTAGATCCTCTGATGAGGGGAAAGGTGGGAGGGAAGGATTTCCTTGAGTTTTATGGCTGTAAACATGCCAGAACTTATCAGAGTATCCACTTTTAAGGTGGGCAGGAGATACCTGATGGTTTTCTATCATCCACTAACAACAAAGAAAAAGAAAATGCTCCGTTTTACTTGGCACAGGTGGCTCGCGTAAAGCCGAGACTTTGCAGCCCATCCAGATGGGAATGTGGGACGGGACCGGCGGACCCTCCCACGTCAGCGGCGGGTCCAGCTGCAGGTCTCTGTTGCAGGTGGTCTCATCCTCCTGATCTCCTTGACACAGCTTATCAGAGTATCCACTTTTAAGGTGGGCAGGAGATACCTGATGGTTTTCTATCATCCACTAACAACAAAGAAAAAGAAAATGCTCCGTTTTACTTGGCACAGGTGGCTCGCGTAAAGCCGAGACTTTGCAGCCCATCCAGATGGGAACCCAGTCAGGGTCGTGCAGGAGGCAGCCAATCAATGATTCTCTCTCATCATTGATGTTTCTATCTCTCTCTCCTTCTTCCTTTCTCTCTGAAATCAATAAAAAAGAAATATATTTAAAAAAAAAAAAAGAATGTGGTGTCATTGTTCAGGACTGTCATACTCGGCGAGAACCATCCCTGTCACTTCAGAACTGGAGGCAGCAGGCACAGAGAACACGCTCCAGTTTTGTCTATTGGAAGTGAGGTTTGAGCTCCAGGAAAATAAAGCAATGGTACATGTAAAGGCAGCCTGGTGGGGCCACGGCCTCCGGATCAGAATGCAGCGACATCCACAGGTTCCCAGGAAGTCCACAGCGGAGACTCGAGCAAGTGTCCTGACGTCCCTGCCCAGTCCTCCCCCCTCAGCCAGGCTCTCTCTGGACGGTTCTCAGATGGTCAAGTAACTCCCAGAATATGGTCCAAACAAAAATAATTTGCATCCCTTTGTAATTGAAAAAAAGCTAGGTGACGCTGGATGGGAAAGAATTATGAAACCAGAAATGAGAGCATTTCAAACCCTGAAAGAACGGGGAGACAGACTTATCTCGGCAAACACCTGCCACTGGCCAGTTCTCAGAGGCCGCGCTGGGTGGGGCTGCGTTCTGCGTTGTTCTGAGTGCTAACGTTTAATGGCAGACTAAATTAAGAATGTGACAAGTAACATTTTGTTTTGTTTTTGTTTTGTTGTTTTGTTTTTTAAATACATTTTATTGATATATTTACAGAGAGGAAGGGAGAGAGATAGAGTCAGAAACATCAATGAGAGAGAAACATCGATCAGCTGCCTCCTGCACACTCCCCACTGGGGATGTGCACGCAACCAAGGTACATGCCCTTGACCGGAATCGAACCTGGGACCTTTCAGTCCGCAGGCCGACGCTCTATCCACTGAGCCAAACCAGTTAGGCAACATTTTGTTTTGTTTTCTTTCTGTTTTCAGGAGAGGAGCTGGGAACTCTAATCTGGTAATGATGTCTGTGACTATTTTATTGACCACACACAAGAGAGTGTCTGAAGTTAAGTCCACTCCGTGACAAATGTAAGCAACTTCAGAAATTCTTATGCTGTGAGAGTAACAATATTGCATATTAAATACTGTAAAGAATGAATGAAAAAATGTCTTGTTTTGTTTTAACATCCCCATCTTCCATTAAAAAGTTACAAAGGCTCGCAGGTGGCAATACCATGGGCACGGGTCCTGTGCGCACCAGCTTTCTGATAGTGCAAACGTGCTCCTTTGAAATATTAAAAATAGCCACACTGAGTTGCCCCAGATCTAAAATAAGGAAAAGCCTCAAGAGTAAATCTAGTACGTGTTGCACATGACTTTCACGCGTAGTAGCTCATGTGTGTTAAGCCTTCCAGGTTGTGCAGTGCATGCAAGGTTCAGAAATTAGAATGAATGGTGGCCTGGGTGTTCACACCACAAAATGCAAATGACAGAAGAACCTCGCCACGGACCCAGTGGTGCGTCTCCTGTGTCTCAGACCCTGCGTCTGGCACTAGAAAACAACATGCTGGTGTCTCCCGTCCTGTTAAACCGGCTTAACCAGGTAAGATGCTTAGGACCGGCCAGCATGACGTCCAGTGGCCGGCCAACATCAACTGCCAGCGGAGACCTGGGAGGGCCCGTGCGTTCCTCCCAGGGACGGCTAGCCTCGCCCTGTGCAAGTCAAGCAGAGCCATGGAAATTCCTATCGGAAAGTTAGCTGAGTTCATATAGTCACTGGCTATTCACTGTAACAGGATGATAGGAAGCAAGTCTCAGATACAGCCGCCGTTTCTACCAGGGGCTGACCCTATGCTTACCCCAGCTCTTCCTCCCCAGCAGAGCTCAGGTCCATGGTCCAAATCACTGCCAACTTCCAAAATACAGAAGCGTAACACACACATTCAAAGAACTGGCCCAGGCACGTTCCGACATACTTAGTGCACTGGGTTCTTCAACCAACTGGCACATGCGTTTGTTTCCCAGCCCCCAGCCCTCCTGCTGAGGTCCAAGTCCCAGGGCCACAGAGGTTAGTCCATGCCCAGGATCCTTTGTGCCAGTGGCTCCTTGAGCCCAAGCTGTTAACCTTTCCATCAATGTCAAAGCCAAACCACCAGTTGGGTCTGAAAAGGGGCAAAGCCACCTGTGGGCCTTGAGGAGACACAGGTACAGTGTACATCCTGCAGAACTCAAGCCAAAGTTCCCATTTCAGTGATTCCTACGCAACTCCTGGGTGTGTCACCCGATGCAACTCCTGTGGAAAAGGAGCAAATTAAAGGTACAGTCAAACAGGAGCAGAACGGAGACAGAGCAGAGAAACCACCGAAGACGTGTGTGGAGGTAACCAAGCACAGCCAGCCAAACAGAAAAGGAAGACAAGTTACCAAAAACTGGATGGGAATCCATCCAAGGCAGTGATACGGAGAGTATGCTTCATCCGCTAAAAATGATGGTGCCTTCACTGCTGCCGGTAAGCTGGAGAGCCCAGAAAAACAGCCCCCACATAACTTCACGCTTGCCAGCCGTCGGCCTGCATTACCAGCTGCAACAGTAGTTGGTGTGGATCTGACTCAGCAGCCGAGCTCAGCTGCAGAACTGCACTCGACAGGAGTGTGTCCCAGGGCGGCACCTGGTTCCAGACCCCCAGCCACACCCGGCTTTCCACAGGGAGGTGGACCCAGCCCTGAAACGGAGGACATCAGACCGAAAAAAGAAGCCTTGCTTCACAATTTTAGGAAAAACTTTGACCTATCAGCGCACCGCTGCTCTCTTTGTGGAAAATAAAAGAACCAATTTAACTTCCCTCTGGATCTTTGAGAGAGAGGCACATTTTAAAACAACCAAAACACCAAAAACACCACTTACACTTGGCTCCCTTCTCCTGGCCAAAGCCCCCACGTGTTTAAAAAACTGGCCAAATGAACAGTCTTCTTTCTGTTCTATTTAATTCTTGTCTTACTTTTACATGAAAAAAAATATAAGGATGCTGATCAGAGCTGTTAACCGGCCTGAGATAACCAGCAACACATGATTCCTGCCCAAGCAAGAACACGATGTCGCAATGAGCCTCTGCAGCTTTATTACCGGTGAAATGAGACCTCCTTTAGGTGCTGGAAATGCTGGAAATAGCTGGTGGGCCCCATCCGCACATTTGCAGAAACCCCTAAGGGCTGAGGATCCTCAGCAGGGAAGCAGGAAATGAAGGGCCTGTTTCCCTGCCACCCCTTGGCACCGTGTGCAACTTCAGAGGCTGGCAGGGCCACCCCGTCCCAGGAGCCCCGCAATTACAGGCGCAGCCTGAAAACACCGCAACGCCGCTCCATCCAAGAGGAGGGCTGGCCCCCCGGGGCACCTGGAGAGGCTCCGGCAGCTGGAGGAAGGCCCGCACTGGCACAGAAAATGCCCGTCCACTCCCCACGGTAAATACCACACTGCTGCTCCCTGACCCGGCTCCAGCCCCAGGCCGGCGGCGAGGCGTGGCTGTGGCTGGTGCTGCGGCCCCACGCTGACGTCAGCAGCTCCCTCTCCTCCACTTGGACACGCTCTGCACTGGGCTGGAGCTGCTGCCAGAATCGCGTCAGGGCTGCAGGCTGGAGAGCGGCCACTGCAGACCCAGCCCTTCTTGCAAGCAGGGCTTTCCAAGTGCCCGGATCTGCTGAGGGCCGGCTCGGGCCTGGGGACCTGACTGCAGCGGCAGACGGCACCTCACTTCACAAAAGGACGGGCGGCTCCAGTGCCTACGGGCCTCGAAGGAGCTGCCCTCGGGGAAGGTGGAGAGGGGTGGTTCCGTGGTGACGTGCACGTTTTCTAAGGCTGGGCGTGCCAGGGTGCTCACCACTACCACCAGGCACCGTAACTGCCCAACACTAGGCCTGGATGGACAGCACGGCTATGAGGCATCGATGCCTGCTCTACACCAAACCAGCTGTCTGACAAAGATGACCTGTCCACGTCTCGTCCTGCCCAGCCCTACTCTTGGATGGAGCGGCGTTGCCATGTTTACAGCTTGGTTGTCTCTCTAATTAACCCCCAGGACCCTCTAAACACCGACCTGAACCCTCTGGATATGAGCGCATTAGGAGGAGGAAGAACATAGCCTGTCACCAGAAGGGTGACTTTCGATGGACACACTTTTAGTGGGGACTGTGGCTGCTCTCCTCCTTCATTTTTAACCAGAGCTTGGGAAGGGTGGGAAGGGGTGCATGTTTAGGTGGAGCATGTGGTCCTCTATGGCTGTTATGGGCTGAATTGTGTCCCCCAGCATTCCTAGGTGGTGTTATGGGCTGAATTGTGTCCCCCAGCATTCCTAGGTGGAAGCCAGGCCCCCAGTGCCTCAGAATGGGGTGTATCTGGAGACGGGGCCTTTAAAGGGAGGATTAAGTTAAATGAGGTCTACGGGTGGACCCTGGTCCAAGCTCACTGGTGTCCTCGTAAGAAGAGAACACTGGGCACACGGACGCAGGGGAGCCGCGCACAGAAGGCCATGTGAGGACACGCGAGACGGCAGCCACCTGCACGCCAAGGAGAGAGGCCTCAGAGCGACAGTCAACCTGTCAACACCTCGATCTTGAATTTCTAGCCTCCGAACCGTGAGAAAATAATTCTGTTGTTTAAGCCCCGGCCTGAGCTGAGGCTCCTGCAGAGCGGACGGGGCCCGCCCAGAGCTGCACTATCCAATACGGTCATCACTAGTCACACGTGGCTTTTTAAATTTAAATTAATTGAAATTAAATAACATTTTAAAATTCACTTCCTCGGTTACACTGGATTAGAACATTTCCATCCTATTGGGCAGCTGGAGCCCAGGGGGGGGGGGGGGGAGCTAATTCTGGGGGAACATTCCAGAACCTCTGTGAGCCGGGCTCTGCCGGGGAGGAGCTGAGGCAGTGGTGGGGACAGAGGGAGCAGGACCTGCTGCCAGCGCCACCAGGACACTGACCCGGGGCTCGGCCTTCCACCCGGCACAGCCAGTGCGGAGCCCGTTCGGGAACCTTCCTCTGATGAACTGTGACCAAAAAGCAAGATGTTTAAAATTGCTGCAGGACTACAGTGTGTACTCCACAAGCATTTACTGAGCTCCTGTCCGTTCCGAGGACACTTTGATAGGCACCACAGGGGGCAGACAACATTCCCTACGCATGTTTTTGCCTCAAGGAGTGAAACGCCAAGCAGATATTAAACAGGCAGTGAGGGCCGCGAAGCTCAGACGGCCCCGTGAAGGCAGACAGGAGGCTGGACGCCTGCGCCCGGGCTCAGACCCTCAAGAGCTCTCCCGGAAAGAAAAGGAAAACCCTCTCTCCGGAGCCCCGCTCCTGGTCTCTTTCTCTCTCCCACTCACTCCTCCCTGTGCCAAACGGCAGCGTCCCCGCAGCCTGCCCCCAAGTCCCAACCCCTCAGCTGCTTCCTGATCTGGTCACCGCTTAACTTACTCGTGCCCCCAAACTCCGACCCCCCTCCCACAGCCACCAGCTCTACTTCCCACTGCTCCACGCCTGGACCAGAGTGCCAACCGAATCCCTTGTGTCTGAGATGCTTTTATGTACCCGGTCCCCTCCCTCCACGTTCCCTGTGGCTATCAGTGTAGCCCCCACGGCAGCAAAGCCCTGCTTTCTAATTTGCAGCTTTCAATCTACTGAAAACTGGGAGACCAGAAAACCAAAACGATCCTGTTCGCCTAAAAATTATTTCATCGTTCAGGACCTGCTCTACCTCCATCTCCTCCCCAGGCCTCCTGCCCTCCCAACCTCCATCTCCTCCCCGGGCCCCCTCCCCTCCCAACCTCCATCTCCTCCCCGGGCCCCCTCCCCTCCCAACCTCCATCTCCTCCCCAGGTCCCCTAGACCCCCCCAGATCCCCTTGGCCCCCCACTCCTGTGAACCGTGCCTGCATCCACCGTTTGCATGGGGCACCAGAGACACCTCTGCCACAGCCCAAGACGTCGTCTATCAGAGCTGGAGTTTACATACACCTGACTCGGAAAGCTGGCCCAATACCTCTGCCATCACACAGGAAAGCAAGCATTCTTCCTGGGTTGCCCGCCGGCTACTCTCTATCGCAACACACCCGCTATAAGACTGAAGATTCAGAAACAGAGCTACGCACTGAACTCTC
>NW_005871049.1:6684482-6699420 GCF_000147115.1 Myotis lucifugus | reverse complement strand
TGCAGACCCGTCCTGAACACTCCACATCCCGCAGGCAGTCTCAGTCTCCCTCTGTATCCAGTTGAACTGGCCAATAATACTGGCTTCGGTTAAGTTCCCTTCTCATAAAGAGCACCTGTGACATGATGTTCAGGAGGAACACACAGGCCCAGTGGCTCTGGGAACTGGATTCCTCGTCCTTGGGTAACAGACAGAAGCCTGAGGAATGACCATGCAGCCACCTCACCGGAGAGATGTGGTTACAGACCTGCAGTATCACTCAAGGTGCTTCGCCAGGCCTTGGCGTTCAACGACCTGCCTGACAGGCGAGACCTGCCCGGGAGGCCAAGGGCCTCGGCTATTTAAAGCATTACATTAAAAAATCATGTTTCGGCCCCAAACCCTGGTGGGCTCCAAGAACAACAAAGCAGGACTCACTGCCATTGTCGTCAGAATCCTCACTGCTGCTGGGAAGGCGACCTCGTTTCATGATCTCCCCGGGAAACAGCAGGCAGCCTGCAAAGCAATGAGACAGCACTTAACCCAAGATGATAATACACAATCATCAAGTTGTGCTTCAGAAGGCAGCCAGGATTTACAGCACACAAAAGCAAACAATCGGCTTTAAGGAGCATTTGAATGGTAAACAGTGAAAAGCCCAAAGATACATAATTAGGTGCAATCATTAACAGAACAGGTTCAGAACCGAGGGGGAAGGGCAGGGGAGTCACGTATCAGGAGTCTCCCAGAGGTGCCAGGTTCCTCGCTCATTCCTGTGACAGCATGGCCACTACTCCAGGAGTCTCTTCAGCTGGCGGTGGCAAGCGCTGCAGGAAAAACCCAGGCAACGACCACGGTGCTTCCTCTGCAGACAGGCTCCTGTCTGAGGAAGGGGGGCGGTGTGCGGAACGTGTGAATATTTACACGGCGCTGGGCATGATTATGCTTCTCAGGCATATTTCACTGCAACAGCCCTAAAAGCTGAATAACCTAGATTCTAGGGAAGACAAATGGGTGGTGGGATTGCAAAGGCCTCCCGTAGCCACCTCCAACCCCCAGCGATGCACAGCTGGGACAGGAAAGGACCAGACAGCCATAGGATTCTGACTCAAGCCCTCCCCTTGACACATTAGGAAACTGAAGCCAAAAAAGGTCACTCTGTGGTCCAGTTTCACTACACTTCACCCTAGCTCCTTCCAGGAGGTCCAGGAGTCCAACCTCACGCAGCACACTAAGAAATCAGCTGTACAGACACCCAGCCCACTTTGCCAGCTCCTTCCAGACACGGATGGTAACAGGCCTCAGCCCCATGGGGTAAGAGGAAGGCTGCGTTTAGGAAAAAGGGCCATGGATGGAGCCTGAATGGCCCGGTCAGTGTACTTAGATGGACTCACGAAATATTTGCACAAGGCAGCTACCCAAAACTCTCCCAAACTACAATTACTGATCACCCTGATGTATCTTCAGGGCCCTGATCTTACTGCAGATCAATGATTCGCAGGAAGGGAGGAGGGCTTTTGAGTCACAGGGAACCACAGCATCAGAATGTGGTGTGAACAGAGTGCGGACAAAAGTTGGTGTGACCCACAGCATCAGAATGTGGTGTGAACCGAGTGTGGCCACAGGATGGTGTGAACCACAACATCAGAATGTGGTGTGAACAGGAGTGTGGCTACAGGATGGTATGGAAAACTGCTGCGCTAGAACAAGACCCAAGAAAAAAACCCAGAGCTCCTCTCTAAACGGACCTGTAAAACAAGCAGAAATGATCACAGGATGGCCGTTCCCACCTGCAAAATAGACCTATGCAATTCATGCGAATATTCAGGCCCCTAATCTCTAATTCCAATATTTTATATTTTCTGAGATACTATCCCAGTTAAGGTGTGTGGATATTTGTCTGCCAATGGGTTCTTCAAGAAAACACTGAAAGAATTTACAAAGCCAGGACATGAGTCCTGATCTGGGTCATGAGCTGTCTTATGGGCTAGGGTTTCATCCTGGGGGCAGGGTCACAGTCCTAAACCCTCCCAACCCCCTTGAAGAACCCCAATCATCCATAACTACCCAGCTACCTACAACTGGGCCTGGGGCAGGCTCACGGAAGTCAAAGTTGTCCACGGCCCACAAACACCTGTGGCCCACTCCCCACTTGAAATGCTCATCTTCTGGCCCTGTCACCATGCACACTAACTGCTCATAGTGACACCCTGCTCCCCTCTGGACCCCACCGGAGGCAGCACAGGGAGGAAAGGGAGAGAGAGGAGCACTCATCCCAAGGCTGCAGCTCCCAGAGCCTACATTATAAGCGAGTTTAAAAAGAAAACAAAAACAAAAAAAACTAGAAAGTGCTACCAAAAGAGGAATTCCTTAAAGTAACAGTGTGAAGCGGCAGAACACAGCGGGAAGAATGCAGTTCCCACCTCCTGAGCTGGTGTGAGAACTGTGGAGAGGAGGAGTGCGAGGCTGAGAAGGCCCCTCAAACCGCAGCGACAAACAGGAAAACAAAGGCTGATTACACATCTTCATTGATGCAGACAACTTAAATGTACCTACATAGGAGAACATGGAGAATGAAGAATCTTTTTGCATCAAAATTCCTTCCTCCTCTCAAACCAGGGAAAGCACTTACTTAACAGTCACTCACTAAATGAAAAATGCAAGCACCGCCCAAAATGCAATGATACTCCTCTCCTAAACACACATCAACACTCTCAAGCAAGATCATGCAAGTAAAGAAGAGTGAAAACAGTACTTTCCCTCTAATGAATTCCATTTCCACCTGCCCTGAAAGATCTCGAGTGATGGAGTTGAGAACACTGCACTGTACTTCTGTCGGGAACCCCGAGAGGTGATGGGGTGAGTGCTGGCACCATTTCCTCCTCGGAGGCTCTGATGTACTTAAGCACTGACATCAGGCTGCTGTATCTCCCCTGGGGTTACTTACTGTATCAAGAAATCAAAATACATGTAACTGTCTTCAGGCAACACAATACAGTGGTTGAATGCTACAACCAGCTGTGCAGTAAAAGCCAGTGGGAGAGAGCAGAGGGCCCCTGCATCACTACTTTGCTGCCTCTTTCAGGGCAATGGCTCACTATTATCTGGATGGTAACAGTTTAAGTAATAATCAATCACAGGGCTACTCTCAACACTCCAGAGATAGCTGCAAGAAGATGACCCACAAGCACGTGAATCCCTGGGCTATTAGGAGGCACTAGAGGGAAGTGACCGTCCCGATCCCGTGCAGCTGAGGAGAAGGCACGGCAACAGGAGGTCAGTATGGTCAGTGCCTGACAGTGGTCAACGCACGCTGTGTGGGACAGAGGCTGAGGGAGTCAGGACGGATTCTGAGCAAAGTCGGGAAGGACAAAGGGGAGGGAACTGGAAGAGGAAGCACACATTTTGGGCAAAGCACTACCATATTTAACAACATGTATCCAACCTAGCATGTTACTCTGAGCAGCCTCTTCGCACTAAACACCTATTTGTTCATTTCTGTACTAATACACGTCCCTTCCTATCCTAGGCTTGTCGATTCACAATGTATGAATCCTTCAAGTCCACTGCCCCAGAGGTCTGTCATCAACCACCGATACCTACATTGCTTAAAGCACCACCCTTCCATTCTTAGTTGTCTAGTTTCTTACCCTTTCCAATTATTCTAAAAACGAATCCTCCCTCTGAGGTGACCTCATCGAGCCCTGCCCCAAGCCAATCTCTCCCTTTGCTCCACAATGCAAACAGGTCCAGGCAGAACACAGAGGTCTCCCGTCACCTGGCCCTTCAGCTCTGCCTAAGCCTCTCTCCCTACATGACCAGCTTACCTCGGCTGGGCCAGGCCTCTGCCCTGGAGACACCTCCTCCTCTGTTCTCAAGCCTCTGCTAATGCGGCTCCTCTGCCCCTTCCTCCTCACCTGCCCGCTATAGAGAGGGACATGCCAAGACAGCGGGGAGGTGTGGTGGCTGCTCAGAGCAGCACCTGCTCGGGGAGCAGGCTCCTCCCCTCACTGGCCCAAGCCTCAATATTACATGCAGATCACCCTCTTTCAGTCTCTTCTGTCACTCAGTTAAAGTGCAGTGGTGGATCAGCTAATATTAATCCAATTAAACGTGCATGGAGTCTGATGCCAGAGACACGGTGAACAAGATACGGATGGTCCACAGGGAGACGCAGCAAGTACACAACTAGACCAGCAGCTTCAGTGTGGCCACTGCTAGAAAGATTACCGGATTACCGTTCATGGATTATGGTGAGACATGGAACTGTCCATGAGATAGCAATGTACCTGACAACCTTGAAATTGAAGTTTCCTTGGTGGGGGTGGGGGCAGACACCAGTAGTACTAAGAGCAGCCATTAGCTGCAGGAACCCATCCCGAAGGTGGTTCAGGAATTTGTAAGGGAACAAGTTCAGTGACCAGGGTGTGGTCCCAGGGAGGCATGACTGGTATGTGACTCTAAGAAAGAGAAATGAACTCAGGGACAAGGAGAGAAGGGCTTTCACAAAAGAATAAGATGATTAAGATTTTGAGGATGTTTATTCAACGCTTTTCCTGGGAAAGAGGGACCCATTTGAGGAAAACAAACTTGTCCAGTTACCAGAATTACTCTCTGTGGTTGAACAGGGACCACTTATCCGGCCATAAACTCTACAGCTGTAATAAGAATTATACCCTAGTGATTTTAATTATCTTATGGCTCATACTCAGAAAGGCTAGCTTCTTCCTCAAAATATCAATTTTCTCTACTGTTTCCATTCTTATTTATTTCACTCTCAAGAAGTTCGAGGAGGTTCAGTTAAAGACCTCTTATATTTCTGGATTATCCCCTAATGTAGTGCTGGGCATCACAATAACCTTTGGATCAACGACTGAATTCCCGTACATGAACTGTATCCAACGCTCACAGGCTTTATGGAATTTGAGAAGCTTTCACTTTAATATCTAATTGACCTTTAACTGGAGTAACTTCCATTAAATTACTTTTAAATTTATTGGTGTCCTTCCATTCTTTATGAAAGTTAATCTAATACCTAAATGTAGGAAATTCAGCCCGGCCGGCGTGGCTCAGTTGTTAAGCGTTGACCTATACACCAGGAGGTCACCGTCCATTCCCCATCAGGGCACAAGCCCGGGTTGCAGGCTCGATTGATCCCCAGTAGGGGACATGCAGGAGGCAGCTGATCAATGATTATCTCTCATCATTGGTGTTTCTCTCTCTCTCTCCCTCTCTGAAATCAATAAAAATATATGTTTTAAATGTAGAATTTAAAAATGTATTTAGAAAATGCATAATATAAAAATGTTAAAGAATGTATTTTCAGTCACCAAGGGGGTCTTACTTATACATAAAGTATTTTGTAATGAACTACTCCTTTCTGTTTGTTTGCTAAGTTCACACAATTTGAATACTATCTTTAAACACTATGTTATTGGTAATTTGATTCCTAAGTTGTTGATGACAGCATATCCACACCAATGAAAAAAAGACTAACATTTTCGTAATTAGTCACCTTCTTGTCCCCTATGGAGTATGCAGTACTCAGTGTACCAAATACCCAAATACAATGACCAACACTTCACAGTAATTTCCTGGCCCTAAGTGAATGTGAGGAAATCCAGATGATTTCTTACCTGTTTTGTTTTGTTTTATATTTTTATTGATTTCAGAGCGGAAGGGAAAAGGAAAGATAGATAGCAACATCAATGATAAGAGAGAATCACTGATCGGGCTGCCTCCTGCACATGCCCTACTGGGAATCAAACCATGACATCCTAGTTCATAGGTCAACACTCAACCACTGAGCCACTCCAGCAGGACTCTTACCTCAGTTTTAAAACAAACATTAATTGCCTAGATAGAAGTTTTCAAATTGGCAACGTTATCTAATTCATATGCTCCCAGAGAATCTAAAAATACTAATGTGACTATAATTCAAACCCAGATTTCTCACTTTAATCAAAGGATTCATATCCAATCGGAGTGGCACAGTAGTTTGAGTGTTCTTCCTTGCACAGGGAGGTCACCAATTTATTCCCAGTCAAGCCACATGCCCAGGTTTCAGGCTCAATCCCCAGTAGGTGGCGTGCAGGAGGCAGTCCATCAATGATGTTTCTATCCCTCTCCCCCTCTCCCTTCCTCTTCTCTGAAATCAATTAAAACGTATTTTTTTTAAAGTACTATAGATTTGATTTGACTGACAAACTGCTTAGACCTTAGCTGTCAAAAGTTTTAACCTTGTCTAAATATTTCAACCCCCCCACAAATGGAACTTTAAAAAATGTGTCCTTTATGTCATACATCAAAATTTGTTTAAAGAAAATGCTGCCCAAGCTACTATCATAAGCCTTTGCAAAATTGTTACACTTGAAAATATTCAGCTGAAAAGTTTATGTTAGCAATAACCATCTCTCCCCCAAAATTTTAAAACTGACCAGATAATCATAACTACAACATTTACTCCTATGAACGTTACAAATAAAGCCCAAGTACTATCATTAATTAACTGTAAATTCTTCATAAATTATTTTTAAAGTCAGACTTTAAAAGTCAATGAAAGTGGTTTTTAAGATTTTAAGGAATTTATAAATTTGAGTGGTTTTAAATGAATCACAAACAGCCACTGTCTGCCAATTTATAAATAATCCAATTCCTGCTTATGTGCCCTAAAATAATCTATTAACCCCTCCCAGGCCTCTGTCATTGCTGATTCAATCAGAGTCAACAACTGAAAAGCAGCTACGAACATTCCAATCATTTGTATTTGGAATGTTGTTGTTTTTTTACTTTCCCGGACAGGAAAAAGAAATGAATTCACACCCAAACGATGAAGGCAGTCACCAAGGCCTCCAAGCTGGAGCTTCTATCCCTAATTTCATGTACTCAGAATCCTTTGTTAGATTTATATGCTCAGATATGGAAAGATGCCAAAGACATATTAATAAAGAAACACAGGCAAACTGCAGGGGGGCGGGGGGGGGGGGTTTGCCCAGAGGGGGAGGACCTGAAATATAATATAGATTCATTTATCCATAAAAGGGAGGAGGGAAGAGAATACGTATACCAATTGCTTGCATAATCATGAAAAATTACTGGAAGATCATAAAGGCTAATAGTGTTTAATCGTTGAGAAATATGACCAAAGTGTTCTAGATAGAATGGGTTGGGAACTTTTACTTCTCTTTATGATCATTATAAAATTTTTCTTTGTTACCATGATCCTGTGATACACTTATAATAGTTAAGATTTAAAATCCAAAACCTTTCCTCCCTGCCTGCTCCTCTCTATATAGAGAAGACCCTGGGGCACAGCTTCTTGGCCCCATGCAAGGCACCAGCCTAAAATGAACAGCCATCAATAAAGTATATATTCCACCTCCTTCCTCAGATGGGTATCAAAGGCTTGTCTTGCTTCAAAAGAATACCCGATGGAACAGTGCAGAAGGGAAAAAAAATGAAAAGGTAATAGGATAAGGCTGTAAAATGCTACTATCAGCCATTATTTAGTTCAAAAGCAAAAATTTTCAAAATATAAGCATAGCCAATGCCAGAAGCAAGTCACTAGAAATGTCTGAAATAAGAATAGAAAAACTAACCCAGACTGGGAAACTAGGATATAAACTTCCTTTAAAGAATAAACACTCAACTTCTTATACATTTTAAGAGTAGTACTATTTGGAAGGAAAAATAAAAGTAAAAAAGCTATGTTCTAGAGTTGACTACCAACCACCATTTCTTCCACCCATATTAGGTCATTCTTTTCAACAATTCCAGACATGACTTCTGAATCCTCCTTAATACACAGTGCTCCCACTCCATCAGAATTTATAGGATATAGTCCTATTGTCTCCTTGCACACTTTTTTGACCATTTACCTGGTAAGACCAATCTCTTCAGAACAGATGAAAATAAAGTCTTTTCTAAAGCATTTCACTGAAATCAGAAGTTTGTGTTCCATTCTGTGTTGGAGTCTCTGAACCAAGTTCTAATTTACATAACGCATGTATACACATCTGGAAACTAAAAGTTCACTGAAAAATAACACTTTAGCCCTAGCCGGTTTGTCTCAGTGGACAGAACATCGGCCCACAGACTGAAGGGTCTCCAGTACCTCGGGCATGTACCTCAGCTGCAGGCTCGATCCCCAGCCCCGGCTGGGTTGCATCCTCCCATCCCGCCCATTTCCTCTCTCTCTAGAACTCAATGGGAGAATATCCTCAGGTGAGGATTAACAACAAAAATAGCACTTAAGAAAAACTAAGTGTTCAGAGGAGATGGTTTCTGAATGAACATAGTTAAGGGTAAGGATAGGAAAGGCGTCTACAACCCCTATTCCTCCCTTGGAAGAATAAGTCAATAAATGCAAAGTGTCTACAGGGGAATTTTAAAAGATTTTTGAATGTTCAAACCAGATGTTCTTATACAGGATATACAAAGCAGCTTCTGCGGAAACCAGATTCAACCAGCTAATGACAATTACGCCGCGCACAGATTGAAATGCAGCTGTTTTGAGGAACTTTGTTCCTTGATTATAGCCGGGTGTCAGAAACTATCAGTTACCACTAACAATGTTAAGTCTCCAAGAATTTTAAAGTACTGTTTAAAAAAAAAAGTCTCCCAATGTATGAATTGGAAGACCTAGATGGCACACTGAACAAAAATTGCATTTATACACCATCTGAGTTACGTATGAAAAGAAACATTTCATCACAATGCACACGCCTAGTTGTTACGTTCATGGAAACAGAAGCACAGGATGGTCTCTAACTCAGCAGCAAGGTGTGGGAAGTACTCTCTGGGTTTAAAGCTGGTGAGTCTACCCCCATGGATTGTATCTAGAGGAAAACTTCCCAAAAGAAGCCCATGAAGTCAGAATTGTGGTGCTAAAGAACATCTCAAGGATAATTAAACCTACCTTTCTGAATTTTAAAGACAAGTGCACTGAATTCTGGAGGTGAAGCGGCATGAGTCAAGACTCAGGTCCAGGGCAAAGCCAATCCCCGAACCCAAGACAAGCCTCCAAGGTGGGTGGGCACCTGGATGCCTGCACCTTGGCTTCCTCCCCCTGGAGGCCTACCAGGATTTAGAAAGAAGTGATCTAGAAGGTGAAGGCCATGCCCTGTCATGTTGCCGGGGAGCAGACAACTAAAATGTAATCAGTGAACAACAGTCTGTGAACTTGGAAATGCAAGCGCGGTTTCCTGGCAAGCTGATGTGACGAGGGTTGCAAAAGCCACGCTGCCTGTGGAGCGGAGGAGTGTGTAGCCAGAAGCTCCTGAACACTGTCCCGGGCGCGTCCCCTGAGCAGCAGGCACTAACTTCTGATGGGCGCGGCACACGCACCCTCCTTGGAGAGAGGTTATCTCCCTCTGCAGGAAAGCGGTTTACAAGGCATATCCCCTTACGCAGGGCTTCTTGGCGGGGGCCCTCTTGGCGGGTGCAACTACTCAGTGTGCTTTCTTTCCTAGGCACACAGGGCCCGTGTTATACACCCTATCCTCAAAGGGGATCTTGGGACCAAAGGGTTAAAAGCTTCAGTCCTCAGACTAGCCAACTCCCTCCATATTTATCGCACTTCTGATTTCACCTTCTGATTTCAGGTTCCTGCCAGAAAGGAAACTGAGCCCCAACAGAGACAATCCGGTGACCAGGTCAGGCTGTGTCTCACTGTCAATCAGAGCCCAGGGCTGCTTCCGTCCTGCCCCTGACCTAAGAATGGTTTTCACATATGAAACGGTTTGGGGTTGGGGTAGAGGGTATCGAAAGCACATGCCATGACACATAGAAATGACACAGAATTCAAATTTCACTGACTGTAAATAAAGTTTTATTGGCACACAGCCATGTTCATTCATTCCCCTTTTGCCCACAGTAGGCCTTTGTACTTCGGATGGCTGACCAGTTGTAACAGAGACTGTCATTTAGTATTTTTTTTTTTTGACATTTAGTATTTTATCTGGGCCCTCACACATCAAAAAAAAAAAGTTTACTGATCCCTGTTATAAATCAAGAGACTGGCAGCATGTTTAGAAACCAGCACTATGCATGTTCAATGAAATGTTAGCCAATGAAATGTTAGCCAATTACCAGGTCCTGGGCAACTGACAAATACCTTAATACTTACAAAGTTAAGGATAGGACACACTCACTAGAACAGACAGAAATCACAAGGGGAAGTGAAAGGGGGAAGGGTGCTCTGAGCAACTTAAATAAAGGCCATGTCTAGGAAACAGAGAATTTTTTTCAAAAGAAAACCCCTGAGGCTCCTACTTTGGGCCAGTGTACTCTAAGTTGTAAAAACTTCTAACGAGCTTCTTATCTGATTTTTAAGCCAATAACCAATAAGCAGAAAAATGACTGTTCTAGACAGGGATTTTAACGACAATCCGTGGTTAATAGTGATATAAAAGAATCAGGCAGCAATCATAAAAAGAAGTCCCCAAAATTTAAACACTAAACTGGGATCCAAAGATGCACTTAAAAGTATCCAGTGAGTCCCTGAAATGACATGTCCATTCAGTGGCCCAGGCTTTTTCTGGGGGAGAGGTCCCCCAGGTTTAAATCTGACTTTTAAAAGTTACGAGCCACCAGCACTCAGCCTACACTTCTTAAGTGCGTCATTATATTTCAACACTGAAATAACTGATGTGCATAAAAAAGCTGACCATGAGTCATCAAGAAAAATTTTAAATCATGTTTAGAGTACTTTGGGCTAAACAAAAGCAAACCAGGCAGCTCACACTCCAACAGCTTGTTAACCTTGCCAATTCCTGCTCCTTGCCCTGGAGAAGGAAGGAGTAAAGGAAACAAATGCTTGTTTTATTCTTTGGTTTGTACCTTCACCACTGAAAGCTTCACTTAAAATAAGTGCTTAGAAAGTATCTTAGAAGCTGTTGTGAAGTTTCAAATTAATAGTCTCATATGCAGACATTAATTGATCAATATTAAAAATATATTAATGCCAGTTGGGAATGCTTTCAAAACAACAGAAAAGGATGGTTTAATTCTTTCAAGAAATAAGTCCAACAGAACCTAAGTTTTTAAAAATGAACTATTCCAACTGTCCTCAATCACCTTAGTATGTCTTGACTCTACCTAAAAAGCCAAAATCAAAAGTTAACTGCTGGACTGGTTGTAGCATAACCAAAAGTTTGGTCCTTGAACATTTGTTAGGTGCACATCATATACCACGGAGTTAATAGCGGATTCAAAACGGAAGCACACAATCCCTTCGCCAATGACCACGCTTTCTTCGCCATGTCTGGCCATCTTTATTTGTGGTGCTTTCTGGTGAGCAAAGACATCCTTAGTAATCATTCAAGGTCTAGACTAGATAAGGCCAAAATGACATGGCCAGAGTCAGGGTAAATATCCCCTTAGACTAGATTTTCCTCTTAGTTCCAAGCTACTCCACTAGAACTCAACGTATAAACAGGCCGCTACTGTCACTCAGAGGTACAAAGGCCCTGCAGGGCCAATCCTGCATTGATTAGGAATGTGGGTAACTGCCGCCATCAGAGCCCGCCAACTGGGAAAACATCAAAATCTATGCCCTCACAGTCCCAGGCCAATAGTTTGAATAAGTACATCACATAAATGACAATGGATTTTCAATCAAGTCTCAACTTTCTGAACTATCATGAACTAAAATAATAAACATTAATTGTTCAAATTTTAAATGCATGACCACATAAAGTGCAGCAACATCTTGAAAATGGAGAAAATAGACTGAATACCAGAACTGTCAAGCAAACAACTTACTGTCTCAGGAATTAAAATACTTTCCCAGTTAAGGTTCTTACCAAGCTTCTGATACCACGTAAGAAACAAACAACTCCAAGCAAAGCCACCCTGTATTTTAAAATTTTTTAAACAGTATTGTTGAATATGGTGCCAATGTTCTAACTCATAGGCTTGGACAGGGAGGGGAGGGAAGCGTAACACTGACATAATTCAGTGTTTGAACAATCGAGACAAACTTTTTAATGCCAATCCAAATAAAGAAGCAAGGTGTATTGGCTAAGATGCCATATCTTCCTCCAGAACATGTCTATTTTATTAATCTTGTGGGAAAACTGAGTCTGTAATGCCAATTCTGACAAACCATTAACTGTGATGGCGTAACAGGTGTCCATAATACTAAGGAGGGAAGAGCTTCACCAACAGGAAGTAAGGAAGCAGAACTGTCAGACTCATATGCTTGCTTCCTCCTCAGGCGTACAAACCCTACAGACACAGGATGTAATCAGTGTTTGATGAGGATGTTTGCTGTTCCAACCATCTCAGTACGGAAACTGATCCTTCTTTTTCCAACAAGTCTGTGGACAAATGCATCAGGCAAATTTCTTTAGAGCAGTATTTTTCAAACAAAATCTCCAAATCTAAAACTTCCAAATGACAATAAAATGCTATTTTGATTTCCAACTCCTTAAAAAATCCCATCGCGATCAATTCCAAAGGCTTGCCTCCTCAATGTCAGAGGTTCTGTCAAAGAGTTTCTGTAGGTTAAAGTCTATGTATGGAGAATAACCAGATGCAATAAATGAGCCTCAACCAGACATGTTATAGACAAAGCTGCTGTCGTATTTGGGGGCCAACTGAGTAAACCTATGTCCCAGTGACAGATGAGATGAAAACTTACCAAGCTAGCTGACAGGAAAAACCAAAATAAAACTCCTTACAGAACTGTATATACAGTTCGATTTCATTTCGATTAAAACATGCACACATATGCATAGACAATTATCTGGAAAGCAGTACAATGCTGAGCTCTGGGTGGTAGGAATATGTGATTATATTTGCTTCTCTGTGTTTTCTAAGTTTCAACAATGTACATGTAACACCACTTCTGTAATAATACTTCAAGCCACCAAGGGCTCATTCAAGTCAAAAATCAGTATTTATGAAGTGCCTACTATAGGTGAGACACACAGAGATCTGCTTTTATTCTCACCAAGGCCTCCAAGTTTTTTCAGTTAATCCTTCTCCCCAAGCCTCTGGGCTAAGCAACAGTCGTTTTTAAAATATAACATTTCCTTAAACTCCAAAGAGTTTTTTCTCTCTGTTCTCTCTCAGGCACACTAATAATTTTTCACCGTTTTCCCTTTATAGCTACTCTTTCAACCCTGGCAACTAATATAAAAGCTAAAACACTCTTCTGTAGGCTGAAAGCCTGTGACAGAGGAGGAACTAATACAGTGAGGGGAGGAGAATCCTTCTCTCTAGCTTATTCAAAGTTAAACATGTCTGTGGCAACTTTACTTACTAGAAAGCAGTGCATGATCTATGATGTTAAGATGGAATCAAGGTCAAGTTCTACTGCATGTCAGGCAACACCCTTTATCTCTGACTAGTGTAAAGATGAAGAGAGACATGGGGAAACCTACCAAATACCTGAAAGCTGTCATTGTTCTGGATGTGGAAATAAAGTGCTGGCATCACATACAAAATACATTTGTGTATGAAAAACACACAAGTTTAAGGAAGAAGGCAAAAGGCCAAACAATCAGAAAGTCATCTTATTTAAAAGTGACATGACATGAGACTGAAATATTTGGGACAAAACAATTCTGGGTTGCAGTTATTTGCTAGAAAGTGTCACCTACAAGAATATCCCATGCTTCTCTCCAACCAGTGCGGCCCGCTCTGCAGCAAATTATCCCACCGAAAGTGTTAGCTATGGTTACGTTGAAGGCTTCTTTTCTCCACTTAGAAGTGCTTAAATATCGATCAGTGGTAATTTGATGAAGATGCAACTTACTATTATAATCTCTAACCACTGGTGACCACTACCTAAATCAGCTTTCAGGGAAATAATTTTCTCTGAATCTTAAAACTAGTTCATTTATTAGCCTTGAGCTACAAGGAACTAGAGAGCTAGCCTTTCACAGCGGGGTTTTCTAAAAAGGAAAAATAGATCACCTCATAAAAACCTTTGGGAAAGAAGCCCCCAAGCATTCCCGTTAATGGAAACCTCAGATTTTTCTGCCACTTTCCTGAAAACGTAGCTGTCTTAGGTCGTTCCACTGCAGCTTATCACTTTACAAAAGGAAATTGTGAATTCTCTCTTGGCTGGGGTGAGCGGAGGACGACAGACCCCGGTCGCCGCGGAGGCACCCGCCTCTCCGTTACTAGAAAGCCCAGGCGGCTTTTCACCGACCTCCGGGCCACGACGCATTCCTAGCGGGTTTCGAAGGCACGTTTAAATCGCCCGCTTTTTTTGTTTGCTCGCTGCATTCACCCGGCCCCGGGGCTGCGGCCACCCCGTGCGCCTGGGAGGGGAAGCCGCGAGGAGAGCCGGGCGGAGGTCCCTGGGGTGGGGATGGGGACGCTGCGGCGGGAGGGGGGAGACGGCGGGGTGGGCTAGGGGCCACCCGGGGTTGGGGTGCGGCCGCCGCCCTGCACCGGGAGCTCCCCGCGCAGCGCCCGCCCGCCCGCCGGGATGCGCGCAGGGCCGCGGCACCGCCTCCTCCCGCCCTCCCTCGCCGTCCTCCTCCCGAGGCGACAGAAACAACAGCGCGGGAGGAGGGGAAAGTAACTCCGGCACCTTCGCCGGAATTAGCCCGGGTGCAGCGATGACACCTTCTCCCCGCGCGACCGAGCGCCGCTCGCTCCGCAGCGACGTGCCCGCCGCCGCCCTCTCCATTCGAAAGTGGCCGCCCCTCGCCGCCGCCTGCGCCCGCCCCGCCGCCGCCGCCACATCAAACTTTCCGGACTCAGTGACATATGAAACGATGCCTCTCGTTTATAGTTTTTTAGCTCCACTTTGTGCGTACGATTGTGCTCTCGCTTCGTGTTTCTCTTGGGCTGTTTTCTGTGTCGGGGTAGCTGCATTGGCACGTATCTAGATAAGTAGGATTCTCTTTTAGTAGATTCGAGTTATGTTTTTGTTGTGTTTCAAGTTATAGTGTATGTTGTATTTTGTTTATGTACTCCTGGCTGTAGCGGTGTGTGTGCT
>NW_005871049.1:6682884-6684153 GCF_000147115.1 Myotis lucifugus | reverse complement strand
TCCCCCCGCCGCCCTCGGCCGCCAGGTCACCTATTACCGGTGGGAGGGGAGAGAGGCTGCTATTTAAACGCCCGCGGAAGTTGAGGCACCCCCACTGGCGGGTGCCGTGCACCTGCCTCCCGCCGCCGCGCTCCGCCACTTTGAGCAGCAGCCCGGTCCTCGGCCCCGCCTCCTGCCCGCAGGCGGGCGGGCGGGGGGGTGGGGGGAGCGGGAAGGAGGTGGAAGGGATCGAATTTCTCCAGCAAATGGGACCGTTCCGACAGGATTCGGTTCCCCGGTCAACATTCCACATTCCATCCCTCTCCCGAATTTGCAAGCCAGCGCCAACAACCCGGAAAGCCTGCTGGCTGCCGAACAACAGCCCCCAACTCTCACACACACACACACACACACACACACACACACACACACACTCACAGGACACGTGCACTGAAGGGCTTTGCAACTTGCAGTCCCGGGGTACACACTGCACGTTCCTTTCAGGCGGCGAACGCTAAGCGACCCCACCCCCACAATTTACAGATGGTGCCAAAGGTTGCAATTTGCAATCCGTTTTACTAGTAAGTTCATGGTTAATCGGTACTTTGCTCTACCAATGCAACTCCTTCCTAATTTTACCGAGGAAGGGCTTTACACTTTACAGGCAGTCTCGCTGTAAGTAAAAGGTCTGATCATCGGAAACCCAATTTGGAAGAATCTAATTGCCAAGCTGTCCCTCCACCCCCTGCTCACTGCCCTTGAATTGATGCAATGAATATTTTGGACATGTGGTGACGCGGTGACAAGAGCCGGGGCTGTGGCCACCCTACACAATGTACCTCTACACACACACAGACACACACACCTATATTTAGACAAATATAGTCGTCCCCCTCCCTCCACGGTCACACACACCCTGGATCCATGTATGTATGCGAACCTGCGTTCTGCCATTGCCATCTGTCTACCAAGTTGCTACTATGCTTCCCACTTTCATGCAGCCTAATGCACTTTGGGCCAACTAAACTCGGCTTCTGCTGCTGAACGCGTTTAATTGATGCTTCACCTGAAAACCGCATGTTCTTCCCAAATCCAAAAGAAGGAAAAGCTCTAAGTCTTCAGGCCCCCCAACATTGAAAAATAATCATAGTAAAACTTACTGATCCAACATAGTAAAACTTACTGATCCAACATAAATCAATTCTCAGGCTCCAAAAATCATCCTCTCCTCCTCCTCCTCCCTCTCCGCCCCCGCCCCGCAATGCCCAAGTTACTGGTGGGATAGTAAGC
>NW_005871049.1:6677406-6682784 GCF_000147115.1 Myotis lucifugus | reverse complement strand
CCTGCGTTACGTATCGGAGAACCCAATCTTTTGGCGCCATAGTAAATGACGTACTATATTATTTCCACTAGGGCAGCGGACCCTCGGCATTAAATTACTCCCGAGAACTCCGGAGCAAAAGCAACAAAACCATCAAATATGGCTGAGCCTCTCGGCTCGTCCTGCAGCCGCCGCCGCCGCCGCCGCCGCGGGATCGGGACGCGCACACGTCCCCACACGCGGACACGCGCGGACACCCGCGCGGCGCGGCGCGCCCCTCGCCCCCCGCGGCCCGCGCGCGTACCTGCTGCGGAAGGCTTCGGCCGAGGCGCTGGGCTCCGCGCCGCATGAGTTCGGGCCGCGGCGGGAGGGCGGGCGGGGAGCCGGGCGGGCCCCCTGCGTTCGCCGGCGCGCACACACCCGGCACTCGCGCGGGGAGGCACTCTCGGCCGGGCGTTTGGCTGGTTATGGAGGAAGGACTGTGTGAATCAAACTCATTTCTGGGTCACTGCTGCCACAGGGGGGAGCACTTTAATCCCTTGCCAAAACGAAAGGGTGGGGACAGGAGGGCGGAGGGCGGAGGGAGCGCGGGGAGCCCGCGGCGCGGGGGGCTCCGCGTCCCTGGTTAACTCTTCGCGGGCCTGCCGCCGCCCGCTCGACCTGCGGCCGCGGGGGCGGGCACTGCTCAGCTGCGAGAGGCTCTTCCCGCATCTCCCCTGTGAGCCTAGACATTCTTGAGGTGTCTCCCGGCAGGGAAATGGTTTTTTACATGATCCCCTTCTAACTGTCCCAGTCCCAACTCTTGTCCGACATCACAGAACCTAGACCTGGATTCTTTCAAATTAGTTTAAAATTGTGCAGATAAACATGTGGCTAGTAAGGCGTAAAATTTGGGTGAGAGGTTTTATTTTTAGACTCAATGGTAAAATAAATAACTCATCTGTAGTAACAGTTTCGCATTAGAATGACATTTTTAAAGACAGAATCCAATGTTGGAGCTGGAACACGTCTTTACCTAAGTTAGTATCAAACTGATAATTGCAAATGAGCATTAATTCATTGGAAGATGGGGATCATGTTTATAAATTGACACCACCTTTCTGTTACACAGTACCACACCACTGGGCATCACCTTCCAAATATGAGAATTGAGCCCAAAGCTAAAACTGGAGTTGCAGACTAATACAAAATTAGTCATCAGAGATTCATTTTGGGGGTGAAAATGGGTGGTTATTGATTTTCCACTGAATACAGACTTGCTTTTTCATGGGAAGGTTGACATATTTCTTTCATGGACCCCCGCCCTAAAGAAATAAGGGTGCATATGATATTCAGCCTCAAAAGGAAAAAAGAACTCCGTAGGGATTAAAACGCCCATTCAGTAAATAGGAACAGTGATCACTAATTACAAAATTCAGTATCTAACCCAAAGGCATTGGATGCATTCTTCTGAATATATCCAGTTTGACCTCACACAGTCATACACCAAACCATCCACCCACATGAAGAATATACAATCTGATGAACGTGGCAAAACTAATTGAGCCTTCCCATTCCTTTTCAGAAAACAAAGTAAGCCAAAGGAAATCTTAAGACATAGCCTATTTCACTAACAAAGAGCACAAAGACACCACATCGGCCCAATTCATGTGCTCACTTAATCCTGTCCAAAGTGATCACGGATGTAAAGCACTAGGCTACCATTCTTACTATTGTTAGTATTGCATTGCAGTCATTATTTTCATTGGTTCACCTCACACAAACTCTACTGTGGAAGTGAAGTACACAGGTTCAGAGCCAGACAAACCCTGCACTGAACTGGCTCTACCTGTTATCAGTGTGTATCTGTTGGGTAAATAACAGTATTCTGAGCCTCAAGAGTAATAAAATGAGGTTAACAGCCCCTACCTAAAGGGTTGTTAAGAGGAATGAGATAAACCCATAAAAGTGCCCAACAGAGGCCCTGGCAGTAGGAGGTTATCAATTCCCTCAGCCATCCCTCCAATATCCCTTTCTTGGTCTTCTCTCCATGGAAAACTGCAACTTCTAAATTCCAACTAGACTTGCTTTACTCATTCCCCCTAAAATATTGAAGTTGCACTCGCCACTGGCCATTTTACATGTCTTTTACTGACTGTCTCCATTCCCAAAACATCAGGCAACAAAATCAAAGAAGTGAATAAATGGATAAGAAAATTAAAGAAGTAAAACGGCACCCAAATACCCCACACAGACAAATACACTGATCAAGACTGATGGTTCCAGGAACATCCTTTCAATTATGCCAATTCTTCTGAATAGTTATGGCTGAGGCAGTGTCATGTGCTATAAATAACCCTGGACCAGAAGACCCTGGACAAATCTCTTTGGGTCTTAGTTTTCCCACTGAGATGATAGACAAGATCAAATCTAACTCCTAATTTCTGATTGCTCTCACCTAATTTAAAAAGTGATTATTTACTGAGTAGAAGACAACTTGAATGGAGAAAGAACATGTAAAAAAAATTGTCATTAAATCATTAGCTGCTAACATTTAAAAAATAACAGGTGTCTTTTGCCATCAGACCTCCAAAGAAACTTATTTCTAAAATAGGAAAGGTGGTGACATGGTCTGCCTTCTGGCAGCACTGACAATACATGCTGGAATAAGAGGTACTACGCTGGCAGTTAGGCAGAGGAGTTTCTGGTTCCACTCTGTCACTTAGTTCTTGCCTTACCAAATCGCTGAGGATCGCCATTTCCCGATTTCTCAAATGGTTTTGTTAATTCATACTTTATTTTCCGAAATGAAAGGACAGTCAAGAAAATAGCTACTAAAGTAGTCAGTGTAGTTGAAATATTAAGATTCTAGTCTTTTCTGATCTGATCAGTATTCTTGGTGATAATTATAATTCTATATGTTCCTTGCATTTTGCTGTAGTCATACACAGTTTAATTATTTTCTTCCATATAATGGGTTTTTATGAAATAAAAATTTGGATAGTCATATTTCTGATTGTGAAACCATTCATAATTACACCTATAAATGTTTACTTAATCATTTCCTTTGTGTCTACTCTGTAGGTAAAGAATTATAAGGTCTTGACAAGAAATTCAGAATTATTTATACTTGAAGTGAAGTAGATTCACATGCTAAAGTACTATCTCATTCCTTTACAGAAATGAGCAAGAAATTCTTACTGACAAATACCATTGCCAATTGGTATACATTATGCTGCACAGAGAGAATTTTTTATTGCACAAGTACTCTCCTGGATAAAATGGGTTGTGTTCTAAAAATTTATTTGTACTTTGATTGTAACTTTGAATTTATGCCCCAAATAAACCCTGTTATGAAGAGAGCTTAGTTTGTTAAGTAATTTTAAAAAACAGTAATTTTAATAACTAAATGACAGAAAAGAATAACTTTATTAACTTTTTTGAGTGACGTTATTTGGGTGGGAGGGGATCTAATTCAAGGAGGAATTTATGGAATACTCTGAACAAGAAGAGTAAAGTTGGGAACAATGTTCAGCCCATGCCTGAACCACATGAGAAGAAACTGGAGGTCACAGGTAGGCGATTAGGACCAGAGCTCCCTGTCAGACCAGTCCATGAGGTCACCCATCCTGAAAGGCCAGGTAGGTGGTTACAACATTCCATTGTAAGAATGATTGGAAGGCCAATAACCAAGGTACTTTTTTGTTGATGTCAGTACCAACTAAATGTTTTTTCTGAGGTCTTCTTCTTCTTCTTCTTCTTCTTCTCTCTCTCTCTCTCTCTCTCTCTTCTTCTTCTTCTCTTCTTCTTCTTCATCTTCTCCTTTTGTCTACTTTGGATTGTTTGCATTTTGTTGGTTTTCATACTTTTAGCACAAGTTAAGATATCAAAGACAAGTCTGACAAGGGGACAGGAGAGGAGATAAATTGCTTCAACTAGATGGAAGTGTCCAAGACATTTGACATTTGAGGAGGTTTAACATAGGAAAAGATTTTCCCTAATATTGAAAAGAAAACATGATAATGGAGAGAATTTTGAAAATTTAGAAAGGTGAAGGAAGGAAATAAAACTCACCTATTATAAATATTGCCACATAAGTTCAGTCTTTTTTCTAGGCATTTTTAATAAAAATTGCCATAATGTCACACATTCCACTTTACAATCTTTCTTTTCACTTACCTCTTTCATTGTTTTCATTTCAGCCCTGTACTTTGTTAAGTAAAAATCATTTATTTATTTACTTTTTAACTTTCAGATCTTTGCCTGCACAACATACCTTCATCTATTGGCCACTTCAACCACACACTCTCACTCATACTTACTCACTGACCTTGTCAACCATTGGAAAGTGCTGCCATCTTTAATATTAGATTGAAGTCTCTCACTTCACTCTGAGACTTCCAAAGCTTATGCTTCTCACTCGACCTTTCCTTTTTTCTGAACAGTCACAGAGCTGTGCGAACTCAAAATGTGATCACCAGTAGCTGCACCTGAGAGTGTGGCAGAGACACATTATTTCCAGCCCCACCCCAGGCCTACGAAATCAGAAAAGGGGATCCAGCAATCTGTGTTTTAACAAGCCCTCCGAGTAATTCTGGCCCACACCCACATTTGAGAGCCACGCATGTAGATCTTACTTCCATCCTCCACACTGGAGCACAGGGTCAGGCCCCAGACAAGGTGGCAAGTCCCCTGCCCACTTATTCTCTGCCCATAGGCCAGTTGAAATATAAACAAGTTTTACAATAAACCACAGGGTTTTGAGCAAGTGAATACGTGGACCCTAATCTTGTGTGTGTGCGATGAGGAGGCTGGTCAGAGAAGACGTCTCAGAATAAATGACCTGAACCTGAACCCTGAAGGATTATAGGGATTAGCCAGGTGAGGAAGGGGGGTGGGAGACCAAGTGTTGTTTTTTGTTTTTTTACAAAAATTCTGGCTTCTGTGTGGAGAATGGATGGGTGGGGGTGAGACACAGGTAGGGAGGCTAGATAGGAGGCTTCTGCAGTGACCAGACGAGATGGGGGCTTAGACTGCAGTCACTGACTATGGGTGGAGACAGCGGGCACAGCAGCCTGTGACGGAGGCACGGCTAACACAGCCCCAGCCCTCCAGAGGTCTCCAGCTTGCTCAGTTCAACAAGGGCTTGGGAAGGGGTGAGCGCTCCTTCCTGCCCCGCCGGCCAGTCAGGGATGTCTCTGGGACACCTCTGGAGGGCTCCATTAAGTAGAGGCCATGGTGCTGGGCAGTAATGGAATAAAATAATCAGTCTGCCTGCCCCCACCTTGCTGGAGCCTGTCTAGTTCCCATCACAGGTCAGTTGGCGACTTCTGCTTAGTCCTGCACATAGCGATGCTAATCACTAAAGGAATCCAACCTGTGGCCTAGGAATGACTGAAACAGCCTCCCTGCTGGAAACT